>NW_027464934.1:0-113000 GCF_043290135.1 Rhipicephalus microplus
GCTTGGGGGAAAAAGGAGTCGTTCATCGCGGATGTACGGCCGTTGATTCGTGCAATGGGGTTTGAATGGTTAATGCAGGAAGAAGTTCTGTTTGGGGGCTGTAAAAGTTCGTGTCTTGATTGGGGTCTGAAAAAGAAACTGTGGAGGAGGCATAGGCGCGAGATGAGGCGGCGCGACGCGAGTGATGGCAGTTCAATTGATTGTTTTAAGGCGGCGACGCTGATTTCTCTGGAGAACTGTGAGGTTATAAAGCGGGCAGCGCGGTTTTGAACTGCTTCTAGTTCGCTAACGAGGAATTAAGCGATTATACCGACATTAGGGTCTCATAGCCACTTTATTGGTAATAGTAGTGATTATATAAGTCGCGCTTGCGTGCTTAAGAACAGGAACACTGGAAGAATACATTATGAGCGCTAACGTTCAGTGGGTGAGTTTATTTGAAAATGGAAGAGTATGTGTGGGTTACATAAACGACACTGATTTGCTGCAGCACCTGTCAAACGCACTCAAGCTGTTTTCGTACTTATTTACTCGTTTTTTTAATTACAGAAAACAAATTCAACGCCCTCCAGTCATAGATGAACGATGGTGGCATAATCAGTAGCGGTGATGTATGCAAGAAGGAAATTTATTTTTTTTCAGCAAAAGTGTTCTTGGTAGAGACTTTTAAGTTCTGGTTTCACGGTAACGTTTTTAGACATCATAAACGAGTATTGTTCACCACATATACTGGGTAAATCTCACTACTTACCGTTAGTCCACTAAAATTGTTAATGAACCAGTTGGTCAATGGTTCAACAAACGTCAACAAACGTGTGTGCGACAATAACCTGCGCTGCCTTTTGGAAAACTATCGTCATCACTAACGCGTATGTTTCACAGAAATTGAGTAAATGTCACTGCACACAACTTCCACTAAAAAGGGAGAAAGCAGCATTTAATCGAGCGTATGGCGTGCGTATTATCATGGTCACAACACTCTAAAGACACACAATGCGGTTACAAAAAGTGATGGTTTTCCTACCACCCCAGTGCTGTGATACAACATATCAAGGCATCTTTATTGAAGGTCTCATTCAACTTGTATATGAGTGGTGAGTTTAAGATGCAAAAAAAGCTATATCACCTCCGGAGAGCCTCAAAAAGGGTGTTCGATAAAGAGCGTTGATTTTATGTGTGGGGTTTAACGTCCCAAAACCACCATATGATTATGAGAGACGCGCCCCGCCGCGGTGGCCTAGTGGCTAAGGTACTCGGCTGCTGACCCGCAGGTCGCGGGTTCGAATCCCGGCTGCGGCGGCTGCATTTTCGATGGAGGCGGAAATGTTGTAAACCCGTGTGCTCGGATTTGGGTGCACGTTAATGAACCCCAGGTGGTCGAAATTTCTGGAGCCCTCCACTACGGCGTCTCTCATAACCATATGGTGATTTTGGGACGTTACACCCCACATATCAGTCAATTATGACAGACGCCGTAGTAGAGGGCTCCGAAAATTTCGACCACCGGGGGTTCTTTAACGTGCACCCAAATCTGAGCACAAAAGAGCATTGGTACAACATACGGGGAAGACTGACTTGCAATACATAGGAATGCGATAGCCTGATGAAGGGAACCCCACCAACTTACCTATTTCATCGTTGTCAGAGAAGTGGAGCTGGTTTAATTTCGCACAAAAAGCGAGCTTTTTTCGGAGGAACAACCCTGTGGTTGAGATGACGCGGATTCGCATCACCATATCTGATGCCTAAAGAGGCTGCTGTTTTCATCTGCGTACACTTCAAGGTTTCTCCCTAGGCTCAAGCCACGCGTGAATATGAGTACATCTGTTAGCTTAATATCTGAATCTTCGTCCACTTGACGGTCATACGACTGAAAAGTTTCCAGTCTGTTTGAAACTTTCTATAAAAGATCTTCCAAAGGTGGTAGTTTTGTATAAAAATGTTCATTGTGGAGTTATAAGCACGATGCCATAGTGCGCCATCAGGCGTAGCCTGGTAGTCGAAGCTGCTTCCAAAAAAGCTCCAGTTTGGGCTATGGGGTAGCAGAGGCTCGTGTGAAGTGGTGGTCATATGTCTTCACCACGTCACGAAAGGGGTTATGCGATTGGTTTCAAGCTCTAAGATGAATCCTGACACCTGAAAATTCTATTGTTTTTCAGGACGTCCAGAAGTATTCACCAGGAATCTGTGTAAAAGTACTAGAGTTCTAGAGCTTCCTGAATGTTGCTGATGTGATGGTCCACCGACTTTAAAAAGAAATAGTTTGCACTGCAAATTTTATTTCTATGTGCTTCGTGTTCAGACTTGTGCGCACAGAGAGAGAAAATAAAATGAGGGAAAGGCAGGGAGGTTAACCAGAAATAGGGGCATCCTGTTTGCTACACTGCACTAAGGGAAGAAAGAATGGGGAACAAAGGTGGTAAATAAAGCGAAGAGCGATGTACACGTGCGAAAAAGAAAACAAAAAAGTGAGCTGGGGTGCTATAGCCTATTCAATACACGACTACCACGCAAAAAGTTCAATAAGGCGTTCACTGATTTTCTGTGCGATGACAGATTATGTCGCATTTCAAGCACTTACTGTTCTGATAAGGGTCTCTCGTCAAGACGAGCTAACGCAGCAGCTAGCTGCCGTCTTTGCACGCTGTAACGAAGGCAGTGACAGAGGACGTGCACTATCGTTCCATCGCTGCCGCAATGGTCACAAGCAGCACTGTCTTCCATGCCGATTCGGAAGGCGAAAGCTTTGGGGAAAGCGACACCAAGCGACAGTCGGCAAAGCACCATTGTCTCAAGCCGAGATAGTCCGGACGAATGCCGAAGTCGACGAGACGTGTCCAGATTACGCAGTCGCGTGTGCCGTTAGCACTCAGCGTTCCACAGCAATTTTACTTCTGCATTAGTGATTTTTCGTATTTCCATTGCAGCATCAGTCCTTTAAAGTGGAATTAATTGTTCTTCACCATCTTGGTGTGCTCATCGAGCAGCTGCATCGGCATGTTCGTTGCCCAATATGCCGCAGTAACGTGGAAGCCACTGAAACGTGATTTCGTGTCCTTCGTCAAAGAGGCGGTGAAGTAACTCTCTAATTTCCAACACTAGTTGTTCATGAGGTCACGGCGTGATGCGAACACTGAACACTGTAGTGCTGCTTTGGAGTCCGTGAACATGCTCCATTTCTTGGCTTCTTGGTGTTTATTGACTTTAACTGCGCTACGTAGAGCAGCAAGTTCCGCAGCTGTCGATGACGTCTGGTGAAATAACCGAATATTCATCGTTGTCGCTGTTGTAGGAAAAATCACCGACCCTGCAGACCCATCTACTTTAGTACACGCGTCAGTATATAAATGGTTATGCTCACTGTACTTCTCATACAACCAGAGAAGAAAGCGCTGCTTTAGCACTGGAAATGAGAGCCGCGATTTTGACCATATGCCTAGAACCATGAGTTCAACATGTGGATGAGTCATACACCATAGGGGAGTTGCAATTCTGGACAGAGTTGTGTATCCCGTGGATATGCGTGTACGATATGCCAAGACTGTCTTGCAAAATGAGGCACGAGGTCGGTCTTCTGGCAGTGAGGCTATAGATGATGGGCAGGGGCGCGAGTATGATGCCTCACGTGTGCTCTGATCACTTCCATTACGATATGCGTATTGAGTGGGTAGCCATTTACGATCGCAATTGTCTCAGCTGAGACTTGTGTGCAAATTGAGGCTGTACTAATACGTGTTCAGACTAATGAAAGACAGTGTGTTGCTGCCATCTAATAGTGCTGCGTAGTACAGCAAGAAAAACAAAACAAAAGGTTTTGTTGAAATAACCAACTGTATTCCACTATGCTGATGGTCACAATATACAGTAGCGGAGCAACTAGTTTATTTCCCAATTTTTGGATGGGCGAATTCGTGAGGAAAGAAAGCGTGCCTTGAAAAAACAGTGGTCAGATGTCGCCAGCAGCAAAACAAAAAAACACAACAAAAATGGTTGCCAGCAGCGAACGGTGGTGCCCAAGCGTCTTCCACACTTCTGTACACAAGACATCATCAAACTCTTTCTGTACAATGATTACAAAGAGCACTTAAAAATACAAAAGGAGAATCTTCGTTAATATAATCGACAGAGCTTTCTTTTTTATCAGGGCCGTATTGTTCTTTGTGTTTTTGGAGACTAGCAAGCCGCGCAACGAACCCTATTCGTTATAAAATCAGCGAATGTTTCTTTGCTGTCTGCAACCTATACGCTTTAAGTGCGACCAGCGACCCTTTCCGTGAAACGAATTCACCTACATTCATTTCACCTGTAATATTGAGGGATTAATAAACACAAGTTTCGTATTGCGGGTATCATGACAGATGTGTTCTAATAACAGTAAGTTAGGGGTTTTACGTTCCCAAATCACGATAGTTGTGATCGACCAACTGGGGTTCTTTAAATGACCCTTCAGTTTTGTACATGGGCAAAGGCAATTCTTACCAAGGGCACCTTACGTATGAAGTTTTATCACTTGAGCAACTCATACACCGCACACAAAAGCGTGCTTTCTGAGAAACACAAACACAGAAGTTAACCCCCCTCGTGCACAAGTTAGCAATAGTTTTACGTTTGACCAAAGCATTAATTATATGTTTTATTAGCATTCCATGGCGTCCCGAAACAAGGTGATATGCAATGCGTTCCCTCTTCAAGCAGGCGTCGGAATCGACTCGCATAGAGCTATGCAGGTGACTACTCGATCTTTTCGACGCCCCACTTCATCATCGGTCCAAGTATGGGATACTTTTTATACTTGTTCGAGGCGAAGTGCTCTTCGATGTTGGGCAGCTCTTCGAAGCGCTTCATGTACGACGTCAGCGTGGAGAAGCCTTCAAACGCACCTCCGTTCAGCTCGCGGTTCCAGTCGAGCCCCTCGTACAGCAGAAAGTCTACGTATGTGACGCGATCCCCGATCGCCCATTCTTTGTCTTGCAGGTGTTCGTCCCAGGGTTGCAGAAGGCTCTCCATCTTCTCTTCGTACTTGGGTCGTGTCTCCTCGTAGCTCGGTGACGCGACGGCCATCAGCAGAACCCAGCTCAAGTCCCGAGCTTGCTGTTCTAGCATGTCTAGTTCCAGAGTCTCCTCTTCGTCCCTTGGGAAAGAAAGATCGTAATGCATTATTGCTTAACAGTGAAATCAAATTTATGGAAGGTTGTTTTATTAATTTTCAAGGAGGAAGGGGAAATCACTCGCACTCATTCCGTGCGACGTTATTAGCAAACGAACCTCTTGCACCTCTTATAGTTGGCATCGAAGTTCTTGGCACGTAATGTACGCACAAAAATGCTAAAAATACCTTCAATGGAGAACATTTATTGCGTTTTTGCGAACACCACAGCAGAGGTCGACTTGTTTTTTCTTTACCATTTTTATAATATTCTTAGATAGCCTATAGTGACGATGGACGTGTTCCATTTGTCGTTTCACCGCCCAGATTTGTTGAAAAATATTCAAGGACGTCATTTGCCATAGTTTTGTTTAGCCTTTTTCACTAGGTACGGCAACAGGGACTGGGGACAGAGATAATTCTATCGAGTAATTTCGTTATCAACGCTATTTGACACCGTCACATGACGTGGACACCTTCTCTAGTGAGGTCCTTCTCATGTGCTATCTCTGCCCTTACCAGATATAGGTGCAACAAGCAAGCGCACAGAGCCACCAGCTTGGGAAAGTAGATGTTGCTGACGCACTGTTGAAGTTTTGTTTCTTGTTTCATTGTGTGACTGCGTAGAGATCAGTGTAGTGACTACTCGCTTTGCCTTGTGAAGTAGCGCACCCTCTAAGCTCGTTCCCCACCACTTACCTTTTCTGCCTTCCCTCGGCTCATTGATGCGGAATTGTTTAACGCGGAACACCACTGCGTATGTTGCGATAAGTCTTTGACAAAGTGGCTCCGGCGAGACTCTCTGTTCAAATCTAGTAGCAGAAAAATGGCTGTGGTAATTTCTGTCGTGCCACCAAGAACAACACCAAAAGTCCCGACAAGCGCACTACTAACAGAGTTCTTGCTAACACCGTATAACTCTAGGCTACAGTACAACAAAGAACGAAAATTCGAAGATGCACTTCGCAACTTTGGCCATTCCATCAGCTCACTATTCATCTTTTCTGTGTGGTCTTAGGAAAGGGAGCTGCTTTTCACTTGGACAACTTCATGCATTCTAATACTTCCACACTAATATGAAAGCACTTAGAGGAACGCGCGGGGTCTTTAGGAAGGCGTCATCTAGTTAATCACCCAAAGGCCAGTATATATAAATGTTAGCCAGCACTACGAAGATGCAGTCTCTTATTCTAGCACATGGCGTGGATCTTTTTTACACGAGTGCATTTATATACACTAGTAGTTTATTTTTGCCGTTCAAGCATTGTGAGTAAGCAGGATGACTAAGCTAAAACAGTTAGCGGCTTTGCTTGATAACATATAGCAGTCTTCCGGAGACTTCGTTTTGGGAGCGTAATTGAGTTAATTTACCGATGCCAATGCAGCGGTAATACACCTTGACGAGCTCATTTCTCTGGTGTAACATGTAACGGGATTCTGCAAATGAGCAAACGTCACATGTATCTCAAGGAATAACGAGGCACATCATGTGTGCATACTCAGATAACTAAGTGAACACAGGCCAGCGGTATTCACCGGCACATTCATTGAGTTTAAGACACAAAAAGTAATATAACGATCCCTACAACTGACATTTAATTTACAGTTTCCTACTGAAAAATATTCAAGCAAGCCGAGCTCTTCGGGAACAAGCAACAGTTTCTAATGCTTACGCTTTCAAATACGTTTCCAGCGATTGACATATTATAAAGCGTATTACTAGCAATATACCGGGTTTAGCACATATAAGGTCAACATCTCATAAATGTTCCAGCTGGCCAAACTAGAACGCTTGTTTTACTTTACGAGAAAAATATCCGTGATATGACATTTAATGACCACGTCGATGGTTTTACCCAAAATAATCTGTATTACGTAATAAACATGAACTTTATGAGGTCCTAAATACTATAATGAAGTGCCCCCCTTGCTTGTGGGTGACGGCCCCATACGAGGGTTCGTTGAGGTGAAAACCATCTATTAGATCGACTAGCCGGCTCCCATGAGGCCTAGTTTTCCAGACGTGTTGAGCTTTCAAACAACAATAAAATGTGGCTGATCGCTCTTTCTAGGAATCAGTATAACACTAAAGTTAAACGTGTCCTCATAGATATGGTTAAGCGTTTATTGTGCATCGTTTTGCCACAAAGTTCAATGAATGTACGCTACAGCAACATCCACGAAACGAGCATACGTCGGACGAACGCGGACTAACTGTAAAGAGGCACGAAACAGTCGCACAACTATACACAGGACAAGCGCGAACAGCTGCCACAATTTTTCTTCGTGTGCGAGCAGTGCGCTTCTTTCATAAATGCGGCCGCGGCAGCGAGAGAAGTGACCTTTCTGACCTCTCGAATCACACGTCTGATAAGGGCGCGCGCAAGAGGGACCGTATCCAAGAACATTGGGAGAGACAACGCTCCCTGAAGGCGGCGCTCAACAAAACGCGTGCCAAACACGAGCAGATCGCGCCATCTTGTTGCTAATGAAGAAAACGCGCGGACGTTACATAGCTTTGAGCGCCGCCAAATGGCGTATGAGGTATATAAATGGCTTACCGTTAGCACACTTGGCAACGCTGCGCGCTGAGGACAGGGAGGTCGCTAGTTAGACGCCCCGCTACAAAATTTTTCCTTCTCGTCAGTTTTTTCGCAATCTTTTTGTATATATTTTGCAACATTATATCCATGACGGAAATGCGTAAGCCGAGCCATTGTGGACCACGGCATGAAACACTTTCGTGTTAAAATACTAGGACTTACGTAGCTGCAAGCTCGTGCTTGCGCGCCAGGTAGCGCAATATGGCCAGGCTCTGCGTGATCTTGACGTCATCGTCTAAGTAGTAAGGCAAGTTCGGAAACCTGAGGCCAAGCGCGGGCTTCTCGCTCAGCCACTCTTCACCGTCGAAGTCGGGCTCCGGACCAAACACGTAGCGTTTGTCTTCGAACTCGACGCCCTGGTACACCAGGAGATTCCTGATGGGCTGCGCGAGTCCTCGTATGTCCCAGTAGCCAAGAATGGGCGTCATCTCTGCGTTGCGTGTATTTATAAATAACACATGATTTGCAGCACAATATTTTGGAACATCATTTTCAGGATACCTTAAACACCCTCTTTGAAAGATCGAAAACGCTTTGAAACGACGTAATTGTCTCGGGAAATATATTACTGAAATAGTTCTCCTAAAAGGTTCCAACAAAACTATCTTGAGCATGGTCATAAAACTTAGTCGATTGGTAGTCAGTGTTTCTGAGAGCATGTGAGCTAAACATTACAGTGCAAGAAGAAGTCGGGAATTTACAATTACTTCTCGAAATCAGCTGGAAATTGCTCGCTCTTTTGTATACAATTAGTGTCATAAGCCGGAATGACCCTGCCATAGGCCCAATGTCCATGGCCATTGACCGATTCGAGCGTAGTCAGCAGCATAACTACTGTGTCCGATATGAGGTGGCGCAGCGAGTCCCCACGCTCAGTCGCTCATTCCACTGAAAGTGCGCCACGCGTTTGAACAAAAATAGTCTTGAAGGTCTTGACGCGCATGTTACATGACTTCTTTTCCCGTGATATTTATTCCTCTCTTATCAGCTTTCAGTGCGATCGTCGGTATGTGAGAAGAGAGAAAGCAACTAGAGTGTGCTGCGAATGACTGTGCATGCACCCGATGAATTCTAAAAAAAAATTGCGGCAGTAGATTCGTCAGGCAATAAACTCAATTAATGAAGCCGTTTGAAGATTGCTTGCAGAAATGTTGAAGGCCTTGTTTGATGATCCAGTGTGAGTGGAGGTATTACAGGCCTTCCTCCATCCTTATTAACCTACCCTTCCTCCTCGCAGGGCATGTTAGAGTTGTTGAATGGGGGCCGTTGTTCGTGAGCGGAGTAGTGAGTTTCTTTCGTACTTTTTCGTACTTTTTATTGGAATTTAAAGCGCGGACGTTTCTATACTGCAGACTGTTTAGTTGGCTACTTTCGAAATACTATTCTGTTCTGGACAGTGAGTCTCCATCAGTGAATTAGATCAGCAGTCAGTAAAAGCATTCGTGGGATGGGCACAATAATTTCACAAAAGATCACCGTGCTGCAAAAAAAAACAAATTCGTCTATTGTTACGCAGGCGGCTACGGCGTACAGGGAGTATAACGTGTTCAGTGACTCAACAAGGCTTCACGTCAGAAAAAAAAAGAACTCCCGAAAATCCCGGTCACCCTAAAGAGTTCCGTGTTATAAAAAGAACGTTTGTGCTGCTTTGGTTAACTCATGGTCTATATAAATAACCAAGTTAACCCGACCTCATTTGCCCTATTTCTCTGTTGCATTAATCGTAAGGGTAATTTTCATTTTCGATCGATTGCAACTGAAAGCGCTCACTACGCAATTCAATAACTCTGATTTGGTTCACATCAATAACTCACTGGTTCACATCAATAATTTTAGTACCGCGAGTATACTATTATTGTGATCACGCTAGCAAAGACGTTTTGTGCTCTTTTGCGCACAACTTCGCACAGTCCCAATGGCTGCGTTCGCATGGACGTGTTATCCAAGAGCAGCCGTGCACCGTCCATGCATTATATAGACTTTGGTCGTCTTAACAGTCCTGGTGTAGCGAAATGGGCGTGCTTGATATTAACAAACTGTTTCCTGTGCGTGAATTTCTATAAATATTTCTAAAGGTTAGTGATCCAAGTTAAAAAATATCACCGCCATATCCGCAAAGTGATAGATGTGAGAGGAGCTTGCTCGAAGGTGTATGTGGCGTTTTTTGGCGAGACGATTTCACTAGAAAGGTTTTTTAACCAGCTGGACATTGATGTGTACGGCAAAGGCAGCGTTGTTTGGCCCGTTCCACGGCTGGCACCGCACCGTGTTGGCCACGTAGATGTGCACGTTAACCACGTGCCAATTTGTACCATAATGGCCATTGCCGTGAGTCATGTGTTTAACGCTCATAAATGGAAGACGTGGAGCCATCAGGCGTTCTTCAACGGGTTTGAGAGAAGGCAGGTAAGGGGGCTTGGGAGGATATCAGTACCCGTGCGTAACAGGGCCATCTCCCATTCATTTCAGTAGAGATGGTTGGTAGTAGAGAATGACTGGGAAGCGGCCCTGTCCAGCCGGACCGGGGCGTCTAAAAGGCCATAGTGGTCCACGCTAAGACCGGGGCGCCAGTCAATGGGGTCCTATATTAGGGACTCCACCCAATGCTCAATATATTCAATAAAGTTTTTCATCATCAAAATTACCGTAGGAACTTGTCACGTGCCGCTATGCCTACGAAGTGTTGAGAACGAAGTGGACGTAGTCGCGACAAGGCGAGTGCGCGGGCCATCGAAAACCGACGCCTTGATGGCGGCACGCACTGTAGTGTGCATTGTTGAAATTACCGGAGCAGTTACCTTGAGCGACTACAGAGTTTCCTTATAGTAACTAGATGGGACTCTGGCGCTGCAATCGTTCAGCGACCATGGGAATGATGGGTATATAGTACACGGATTTGCCTAGTCTTCGTACTTGCGGGCGGGGAATTGCACTTGTGGCTTCGTTTATTGCTGTGTTTCGGTTTTGTTTTGAAGGAAATGATGAACCCTTTTAAAGTTCATGACCCTATTTGAAATGGTGAGCCTAAATGAATAAGGTGGCGAAGCACAACCACTGAACATTTGCTTATTTTCATTTCGTGAAAAAACAGCTCGAAGCCACACGAACACATACGGGACCAAAAGTACGAAGATTAGCCAAATCCGTGTACTACCCATCATTACCATGCTCGCTGAAGCGCCATACGTTGCAGCTCCCATAGACGCTAGTGCCAGAGTTTCCTCTAGTGTATGTTTAGGAAACTCTATGTGAGTGATGACCGGAGAATAGTACACTGGCAACACCGGCGCACATGCCGACAGCCGCCGCCGGGGCAGGGCGTGATAATAGAAGCTTGCCAACCAACCTCCTAAAAATGCAGAACTTCAATTTTTGCCAAGCATCTCTCCTTGATTTTATAACAAGGAGTTGACCATGTCACTGCGTATAGTGCATTGTTTCCCGCTAATATAGCCGCTTAGTTGTGATACCGAAGTACGCAGCAGTCAGACCAGTAAATTTCGAACTCTTTATTGGACGAAAGTGTGCTCAGAAAAGGAAGCAACTCTCACAGTAGCACAGTCATCGATCGTTTTCAATAATCTGACATTAAGTAAACCCCACCCATGTTTAGGCATTCGTTGTCGTATGCACATTCCAGCGTTACTGCTATGTGCGCGACAGTATTTGAATTTACTCATGAACACGCGTTGTGCATGCGATACGAATAGAACATTCAAAAACATTCACAAAGCTTTGAATACATCAAGGTGCAGACTGTGCAAGGCGATAAAACATGTGATTGTTTTAAAGAGCAAAGCTATTTGGGCTATCGGTAAGTTGAGTACCGTGTAGCATAACTCCCCGGGTTGTTGCGTGCCACAGGAATCAGGTAGACCCCTCCTCCGAGTACAGCAGGTTCGAGCGTTAATCGATAATTCGGCTCGGCAAAGTGGAGCACGTGAAACATTCCAGAGATAAAGTAAATTAGAGATATGAAGAAAGTGAAAAAAACATAAAAAGAAATTAAGTTATAAAATATAGCGAAATAATGGAAATGAAGCCACAAAGTATATAAAGAAAGAGAAAAGCACAATCATACAGGAAAACAAAGCAAGTAAAGACAGAAAAAGAGGGTAAGTTCGAAAGAAAAAAGATTTCAAAGAGAGGTAGAAAAGGCCGAGAGCAAGATAGAGAAAGAAAGAAAGTGAAGAAAGAGATATAAAGAATAAAAAGTGCAAGAAAATGCGAGGAGCAGAAATACAGGTACACAAAAAAGATAAAATAAACGAAAATAACCAGAAAGAAATAAAGATAAAGAAACAAAAGTATGAAGCAGAGCAAAGAAGGCCACGCAGCTACACTCTTCTTTCAGGCTCGGGACCATGCACTACTGCGAAGGGGTCATGACTATTTTGACGGTGAATGCCACTGAGCGAAAAATACAATTAGACCTCATTGCCAGTATCAACATACCGCTCGGTAGCCTTGCATATGAAAGCGTCTCAGTAGGAACTGCACGCATCTATGTCAATTAATCTGAAAGTGGACGTTCTTGGGCATATACGCTTCGATCGTATGGCGATAGTCGCCACAAATAGCGCCGGAAAGATTCTAATCGATTATTGTTCACCGAATGTCACCGCTTGTAGCTATGAAATAATCAACACGGAATCAATTATTGCACAGCGCTTGTATCTTGTGAAAGCGGAACGTTGAGGGAAGCAAGTAACGTGTAAGGAAATCCGTATAGTTACATTGGTCCACTCATTCGTTCATTAAATGCTATCGGCTTATTTTATCTGCACTGATCAACGAATTCCTCTCGAACTCAACCGTAATTTACCCGTGTTGCACGACCGAATTTCACGTTATGCCTACAAATTCCTTAACTTGATCCCTTCCACTCGTATAGCAGCCCCCTTAGTCAGGATTGCTATGGTATGGTATTTAAAAGGTGCCAGAACTAGAGCCAAATCTATTTAAAGTAGCCATCATTTATTATTATCCCCTGGCTTGCAGCCCAATAGAACAGGAGTGGTATTATTAACACAGTCTTTATCATTAAAACATAAATAAAACCATTCTGAATTAGCAAACAGGAAGTTTAAAAGTAGGTGGTAAAAGCCATGGCACGAACTAGAAAGTTTTTTCTGCCAATGGGTCCAAAAGTAGCCTATTTTATGCGAAGTAGCCACCAACGACAACCCTGCCATCTAAGTCTCACACATATTGGTACCGATTTAAAACATACTCTCTGACTCTCTCATTCACCCGCGATTACTCTTATCTATTGCGTTCCATATGTTTTCACCCATATATTGCTCTTCCTATTGCAGGGTTGCAAACTGAATGCGTGCGTGATCAACATTTCCTTGCCTCTTTCTCTCGCTTTGTATCTCTACTTTGCTCTATCTCTTTACCTATGACCCCGTGATTACAGCAGCGAACTCAAGACATCTATGTTGAGAACAGGGTACTCAACTCCAGGGAAAGCTATTCATATGCTAAGAACGGAGAACCAGTATACACCCTGAAATACAGTGCCACAACGGGTGTAGCATGCAGGACAACCTAATTTCGAAAACACTCATTTGATGCCACATATCTGTAGCCATTCATTATAACATTGCGTCACCTTACGCGCACTCAATTATTGATTTCGTCTCTGCACCCAATAGTAAAACGATATGACTTATTGTGCCGCACGCATGCATCGTACTTTCGCAACGAAACTAAATGTTAGCCCAGCGGGTTGTCTACCGCCAGTAACTCGTTTTCAAGATAATACTAAACTGCCGAGTGGAGTCCTAACTGTGGGTCCCTGCGGGCTGTCCAATTCACGTCACGACCGAGGCGTGCAGGCTACATCACCACTTTGAACGATTCTTTGCAAGATACCGTATTGCTGTAGATTAACTTACCAGATAAGAATTGTCACTTCTTCCTTATAGCTGAATCCTGGGGCTTGAGAGCGTGCTAACGGTTAAAAAGGAAATAGTCTTTTTTTGACCCAGCGGAGCACTGAAGTATACGTGTGCGGCGAGTTGCCAGCCAGTCCTACAAATGTACGCAGCAATCCTGTACTCCGAACGGGCTATAGAGAGGTGCCTGGTGGGTGCTGGAAATCAATCTGTGCGCAATACAAACATAAATGGCAATAATGTTCCGTTCGATATGCCTCGTTGGGAAGGTGTTCAGAAATATAAGAATAAAGAAGCGAGGCCAGTCTATAATACGTGCCCAGAAAGAAAGAAGAGAGAATTGTGGAGACAGGCGCGGCCTTGTCGCGGTTGTTCTCATGGCAACGGCCACTTGATTCGGTCGTCGAACGTGTGAGCTGCGGTGAATCAAAATGGCGAGCGTAGCGTCGCGTATTCTTCCTGTGCCCGGCGAGCGTTTTAACCACCGGCCTCACCTACTCACTCTGATTCGGTTCACAAAAACGTGTACCACAGTTTTCATTATGGCTTATATTAGAATCCCTTTTTTATTACACTCTAGGAAAAAAAACATTTTATTTTTCCCTTGAATGTAGCTGCCACACTCTTTAAGTAAAAAATTGTGTACAGTCGAGTGCATAATTTTAGAGACTACACGAGCGCGTGCCGAGGCGCGTCGCTGCGCCTTCTGGCGGCTGCACGGCTCTGTCCGGGAGCGCGTACTGCGCACGCTCGTCCCATATCACCCGGCAGCCTGCCCTTTCGCTTGTTTCATCGGCGCGCATATCGAAACGATGCGGACGGTGCAAGGTGTCACTTCTGTAGTCGCTGTGAAGACAATAGAGAGTTTTAGTACTGCGGAATGGCTACGTACGCATCACGCAAGCGCCTTAAGTGCCTTTCGTTACGTGGCGTCGTTTGCCACTAATCGGCTTTTAGTACGCCGTTGTACCCGCGTACGTAACGAGCGTGAAGCGTGTTGCGTCATCTGGTAGATCAAAATAGAAGTACGTGTTGTTGACAGCCAATGTGAGCCAATCCAAGTGTTATAGCCAGATTATGGCCATATTTTAAGCCACAGAGCCGGTCGGTGCTTGCCTTCGATGCCGCCATTTTGCAAAACGAAGTCTCGCGCTGTCGCGAACTTATTCGAGAGGTGCGCGACCACCTCATACGTACGCACGCACGCATCTCATGCGTGCGTACGTAGCGGCTGCGTACGTAACGCGATACGTGCGCGTTCCGGTCTGCGCATGCGCACTACGCAGAGCGTGGCGTCCTTACGTACGCAACGCCGCCACGTACGCAGCGTACGCAATACTAAAACTCTCTAATGAAAAAAGTCGAGCGCTAATGTGACGACAGCACATCATTTGTGGGTTTCGGCGCGCTGCACATAGTGCACGTTACTGCTAGGCGATCCGCGGCGTGATCACATTTTGAATGTCGAGTTAGGCAATCAATCAGCTCAGCCAGCAGTGTAGCCTTTTGCGCTCTCATTCGCCGAACTAACGCACGTATAATACTCGGTCCAAATATCATGTGTCTATGAACATGTATGAAACCACCAAACGTCCAACAGCTGCAGAAAAGAGTCGAGGAAGAAAGGTGAAAACAAACTCGGTTTATTAAGGAAAAATCCTTTATTAAGGCTGCTGTGGTGGTGCAGTGGTTTCTATGCTCGGCTGCTCACCCGAAAGACGCATCTTCAAGTCTTGTCGCACATGGCGTATTTCGATAGAGGAGAGATCCTTGAAACTAGTATACTGAATGGACGTGAAAGAACCCCCAATGAGCAAACATTCCCAAGACGTCACTTTAGTGGAGCTCTATGTCATATCTCTATAATAAAATTTATTTCTCTCTCTATATCGTGGTTCTGTCACGTCGAGGGCCCGCACTTATTATTGGTAGGAGTGGAGCCTCGACCCAAGAGTTTCTAGGATTCGAATTTCAGATATTCATGTGTCGTCTTCTACTACTCGAACCATAAGCCGCGATTGAAGTCAGCCCATTAATTTGATGCATTATAGTAGATTAAGACAAGTAAGCGTGAATTAATGCGGATCGAGACGTGCAAGAGATGTCATACGCTTTCACTCTTGAGTCTGTTCATATTTCGGGGTATCTGGGAATGTTTTTTTTTTTCGGAAAGTAGAGAAAATCACGAAGGTTGAAAGGGGCGTCACCGCTTTCAGTAATTCAATAGAACTCTACCGATGACATATGCACGGAACATTCTCGAACGGTAAGTAGTCGGGAATTGAGATTGCCTCCATTAACATCCGTCGCTCGAGCATCAGCGTGTATTCTGGTCACGTTGTTTTGTAAAATACTGCAGTGAATTACAAGCGAGCACATTTCAGTTCGAAGTGCTCAAATGTTGGAGGCCCCACAAGGAAACAAAAGTTAATTCCTTAAGCTGTTCGACCAAATACCTCGCGCAGCCGCCCACCGCTCCTTTTGTACACATTACTCACTGCGTGGAAATACGATTCTTTATTATAACTCTCTCAGAAAAATTGGGCACTCAGACGGTTCACGCGTGCTTGCGACGCAGGCGCAGTACCATTTTGTCATTTTTGTCGATTCTTTGCCTTTTTTCGTGGTCTTTTGGGCTTGGTGACGATAAGAAATTATCTCGTACAGCAAATGTTGAATGGTAGCATAACGCGGCACAGCCCAGCTATTAGACAGTTATTGGACAGTGCCATTCTCGAAAGAGTATAAGATCGGGGGTTTCAAGGCCCCCACATTCGTCTTCAAAAATGTCGCCACGAGTACCAGATGATGCAAAGGGACGCATCGTAGAGTTAAGCATCCAAGGCTTTTCTTGATGGGTCATCTGCCGGCTCCTTCAAAGGTCAAGAAATGCGGTGAGTCGTGCCATCCAAGTGTACCGACAAACAGGAGGTATCAGTGATAGAGACCGTGCTGGAAGGTCAAGATGCACAGACGACGAAGTGAACAGGCTAATTATCACCGTCGTAAAAGATGCATTGCATCTCAACGCGTCCGTCTGAACTATCCGTAGGAGGTTGGCAGAAGCAGGGCTTGCCAACTGCGTCGCGGCCCAGAAGCCCCACATCACGGACAGGCAAAGATCCATGCGACTGCAATTCGCGCGTTCTGTGCAGACATGGGGATCAGAAGAGTGGGGAGGAGCCGGGTTCAGCAATGAATTGCCCCGCCGCGGTGGTCTAGTGGCTAAGGTACTCGGCTGATGACCCGCAGGTCGCGGGATCGAATCCCGGCTGTGGCGGCTGCATTTCCGATGGAGGCGGAAATGTTGTAGGCCTGTGTGCTCAGATTTGAGTGCACGTTAAATAACCCCAGATGGTCGAAATCTCCAGAGTCTTCCACTACGGCGTCTCTTATAATCATATGGTGGTTTTTGGACGTTAAACCTCACATATCAATCAATCAATCAATCAGCGATGAATCAACGTTTTCAAGTTGCTGGGATTAAGGATGGCGAGTATGGCGTCCAATGAACTCGAGGTAACATTTGCGATTTGTCTCCTACATTAATGTCATCCTTGTACTGTTTATCATTGAATGTGTAGAAAGAGTAGTGCACAGGGTAAGTAACCGCAGCTGGTAAAAATTAATGGCAGGTCACCCACTACAGTGTGCCTTAATTACGTTGTGGTTAAGGCAAGTAAAGCCGAGCACTTTATTGTCTTCGAACTTGCTGTAAAACGTTGCTTAGCTCTGATTCTCTTTAAGCTGTGTTACTTCTTATCGTGAGCAGCTCGCCAAACTCAAGCACCTTAGCCAGTGTTTGTATATTGTACATCATTACCTTAAAAAAATACAGTTGAGTTTGCGAGGCCTTCTGGAACGCACTGAGGGTGCCTTACCAACACGTCGAATACTTCGCACCATCTTGGCGATCTCGCATAATTAAAATTTCATTATATGAATCTTCAAGTAAGAGGAAATTGTTCGGGGATAAAGTGACTATGTGCCATTGTCGTTCTTATAAATCTGTGTAACCAATCCAGCATTTCCTCCCTCGTCAGGTATTCACCACAGTACACGCAGTCGTCCTTTGTCAGTGGCCGATGTTCTGTGAGTGTCTGGGCCGCCACGACCAGGGAAGGACTTGGACCACTGGTTCTTACCGATGGGAACATTTCAGCCTCCACGTACTCCCATATAATAGAGAGAGAATTGCTTTTTTATGGCTTGAATGGGCCGTTCAAGGATGGTTGTTTCATGTACCAGCATGACAGGAGCCCGATTCACACTGCTCGCAGTGTGAAATCTTTGCTTGAGGGCCTTGCTGTTCGCACATTGGGATGGCCACCTGTAGGAGTGGACCTGAACCCCGTTGAAAACGTCTGGGGTCTTGTGAAACGCCGACATGCGGCGCGGAATCTTGGAAGTTCAACGAAGGAGACCCTATTCGCGGTCATACAAAAGAAGTGGCAAGCACTTCATTCACGCCCCAAGATCGTGGCCACGCTTTAAAATTCGATGCCATCACGTGTGGCGCAAATGATTGCCGCTGATGGGCGTTCGATTAAATACTGAAAGCACTGATCTTTCCTGAATAGCAGTTATAGCTATTGTTTTCTTTTTTTTTCTGGCTTATAAGAATAAACTGTTCATTTATCGCGTTTCCTGGCTATTCATTCTGGACGCGCGATATTCAGTGGTTTACGGCATACCACTGCACGTGCGATATTCGCACCAAGAAATGGAGCTGGCATAACATCTCCGAGACAGAGCACAAAATTCATCACTGCAAGATGAGCATATCACGCAGTTCCGTTTGAGAAAAGCAGGGAAACTGCATGTTTTCCGCGCTGCATCAAGGCACAAAGCGTATTGTATGGCGCGCTCGAGCCATGCTGTTCCATTAGAGGCATTTTCGCCGCTATGTTATCGCTCGGGTGTACCGGTGCTCGCACAGCGACTGCAGCAGTGGCACCTTGCGCCGTCCGCATCGTTTCGAGATGTGCGCCGTTGAAATGAGCGAAAGGGCAGGCTGCCGGGTGATATGGGACGAGCGTGCGCAGTACGCGCTCCCGGACAGAGCCGTGCAGCCGCCAGAAGGCGCAGCGACGCGCCTCGGCACGCGCTCGTGTAGTCTCTAAAATTATCCACTCGACTGTACGTAAATTTATATCAGCTCGCCTCCATAAGAAGGCGGCCGCGGCGACCCAGATTGAACTCACGACATTCGAGTCAGCAGCGAGCATGACAACTTGTTTATTATAATGGGGTTGAACGTCCCAAAGTCACGATATGATTATGAGAGACGCCGTAGTGGAGGGCTCCAGAAATTTTGACCACCCGGGCTTCTTTAACTGCACACGGGCCTATAGCATTTCCGCCTCCAACGAAAATGCAGCCGCCGCAGGCAAGATTCGATCCCGCGACCTGCGGGTCGGCAGCTGAGTACCTTAGCCAATAGACCACCGCGGCAGGGGAGCATGAATAACTTCTGTATCAATGAGGAGGTGGTGAGCCACAGTTGTGAGCGTTGCACAAATGTTGGCTTCTCACTTCTGTGCACACTCGACAACTAAACTTTTTTTTTTTTGAGAATTGGGCTAAAATAATGTGGGGCAAACAAAACAAAGAGAATAGCACATTAAATATACTACTCAAACGTCTGCAAAATTATAATCTGCGCAAGCGCCCCCAAAGGCTCTCATGCGAACGTTCTACCGGTGTAGACAGCGGGTGAAAGTAGTATGTTTAAGACCATGTCATAGCTATCGCAGAAGAAATATAAGCGACTAGGTACAAAGAGATCACCTATAACAGGCTATATTTTACTTTCTTATGAAATGCTGCAGTTCACTCACTGCACGCCAGTAGGCCCCCAGCAACATTTAAACATGTATAAAATTCTATGAACACCGATATTACTCTGCCATAAAACACAGGTACATAAGCTACGCGTTTTCTCGTTTTATGCTTCATTTCCGAAAATGCATTTGATTGAAGTTGGCAACATATTACCGCTGAATTGAAAATACAGATTTGTGGCTGGCAGAATATGATTCACAGATCAACGACAGGGGACGCTCGCAGCGCCTTCCATCCAACCTTTAGTCGCCATTGCATCTGTGCCCCTACGACTGGCTGTGAGCCTTCACTCTGCTTTGGTCCATAATGATGCAAAGCCTTGCCTACCAATTTCAGTGGGAAACGACGTCATCTTTCAACTGCTTCAATCGTTAGGTAAAAGAATACTGGCCAATACTTCGGCTGGAACCGTTTTTTTTTTTTCGGTGGACGACATATCGGAGTGTTTAGGATCGTCCAGTTCGTGTTGGTGCTTGGGCTTCCAGGAATGACGTGCTACACAGTCCGGAAGATTTCACAATTGTGAGTACTGACGTGGCATGCAACAAGTTCTCAAGTTTTTTACGCCTTCCGCTGGTTTCACGTGGTAGTTACGATATTGGCTATTGACCGGGTTCGATCCCCGCCGTGACGGTCGCATTTCGATGGTGGCGGGGAGCTACAGGGGCCGTGTATGGTGCGATGTCGATCAGCGCACGTTAAACAACTCCAGATGGTCAAAATTTCCCGAGGCCTCCACTATGGCGTCTCTCCTAATTATATCGTGCTTATTTTTATTAAGTCCGCGCAACATGGACATTTGGGCATAAGTGCATGGCCCTTGATGATTGGCAGCGTTTCCGGGAAGATGTGCTTTTCAGCGTGACCCGACCCTTGAGGTCCTCCTATTTTCTCGAACAAAGCTGGTTGCTGCCCACCGTTGCGACACCCCATACGACCATATCGTGGTTCCCGAACATTAAACCTCAGATACTATAAGCTCTGTGTGCCCCGAAGCGAGATATTACGAGGCGCATGCACGCCCATGTTGGAAATTCCGGATTCGTGCCTTGCCATGACGTCACTCAAACAGTCCCGCTGGGGCACGCTAACTTTGTGCTGTCCCATTAGGTTTATCAGTACAACGCATGCTGGTTCTTTCGGCATTCATGTTCTGACCCTCCGTAACGTTCAACGATAATATTAATCGGGAAATTGAGGCTACCGCGTTACTAACTGTACAATAATAGCAGCGAACAGCCGTCGCCGGAACGTGCCTTACTAAAAAAAAAACCATACATTGAACTTTGAAGCGTTATCAGTGGGACTCGCGTGCGCTAAGAAATAAACTTTACTGTTTGTGTTCTCAGCGTACTCTTGCCAAAATAATCTCCAGCAACCGGGAAGCTTATCGAACTATTAGGCGCGGCCTGCGCTGAACGGCGATAACAGTTTTTGTGGATGAAACCTGAACACGGGACAGTTTAAACTATAGAAACAGGCGTGGCAATATATTTGCATTCCATAACGATGGTTTCTGAGTAAAAATTACGAATTTATGTAATGGCTGGGGTCTCACACGCTAAAACCACATTATCGTAAAAAGACATGCCATGACGAAGGTGTTAATTTAATTTGGACCTCGTAAGCTCAATTAAAGCACATCTAATATCAAGTAGAAAATATTCTAGTATTTCGCCCCCATTGAAAAGTGGACGCCGGGCTGGGAAGCAGGTGCGTACGCGGAAATTATTTTCAAAGAGAGGTGAGGGAGGGGGCATTCTTTTGATATTGTCATTGTTTATTCTGTATGCCTTGGCGATAAGGTTCGAGAGGGGAGGGGCGTGCTACTCCCTCCCCCTTCCCCCGAATTTCGCTGCCGGGAAGCACTTACGGGGTGTGTAACTTCCAAAATTGCGCACTCGGTAATTGGTTGCGTCTCATTGTGTGTACATCAGTAATTCTTCGTCACGCAACAGCAGCTAGCCCCGGCAATGTATTTATTCAGTGAAACTTCTCTGGGTCACATTTTTGGCTATCGCACAACTTGTTGTTTTTATGCTACGCTGTAGGGAATGCTGCTCGGTAATATAATTGCCTACATCTACTTCTAGAAGTGCACATGCGTCAGAATTGACGAGTGGGTTGCACAAGTTCAGAAACGTTTAATTAGCACAAAACTGCGAAACACAGCGATGACGAATAACGCTGTTGTTGCTGCCTAACCACCGAAGGTTATTCGTGTGAAGCAATATAAGATAACAAATCGTGTGCCAGAAAACAAGCAATGTTCACATGATAAGCACGCCTTCATCGCATGATACAAGATCCCCGAGGAAACAGACAACGAACTTAAAATTTAACGTGCATAAAGTTGTGCCCGTTGAATTCTTGAGCAATTTTAAGGCAATGTATTTCTTGATACAATACCAATGAGTAAGGTAAAAACACAGTATACAAGGCTGATGGGAGACTTTAATGCAAAGGTAGGAAAGAAGCAGGCTGGAGACCAGGCAGTAGGAGATTATGGCATCGGTACTAGAAACGCCAGAGGAGGACACTTAGTAGAATTCGCAGAACGCAATAATTTACGGATTTTGAATACCTTCTACCGAAAACGAGGAAACCGCAAGTGGACATAGAGGAGCCCTAATGGCGAAATAAAGAACGAAATAGACTTTTTAATGAGTGCACACCTAGGCATCGTGCAGGATGAGGAAGTGGTTGGCAAGGTACGATGCAGTGACCATAGAATGGTACGGTCTCGTATTCACCTAGACTTGAAGAAGGAACGACAGAAACTGATACGCAAGAAGCCAATCAATGAGCTATCACTGAGAGGGAAATTACAGGAATTCAGAGTATCGCTTCAGAACAGGTACTCCGCTCTTAGTGAGGAAACCAACCTTAGCGTAGATACTATGAACGATAATCTGATGAGTATCATTACGGAGTGTGCAGTGGAAGTTGGAGGCAGGGTAATTAGACAGGACACTGGCAAGCTTTCCTAGGAAACTAAGAATCTCATTAAGAAGCATCAAATCATGAAAGTCTTAGTACAACAGACAAAATAGAACTGGCAGGGCTTTCGAAGTTGATTAATAGGCGTAAGGTATGCAATGTAAGAAGGTATAACATGGAGAGAATTGAACACGCTCTGAAAAACGGAGGAAGCGTCAAAGCAATGAAGAGGAAACTAGGGATAGGCGAAAATCGGATATATGCACTAAGGGACACAGAAGGCAAAATAATTACCAATATGGATAGGATAGTTAAAATAGCAGAGGATGTTTACAGAGATCTGTACAGTACCCGGGACAACCACGACTTTAATACTATAAGAACTAGCAGTAACCCAGATGACACCCCACCAGTACTGATAGAAGAAGTCAGAAAAGCTTTGGAGAGCATGCAAAGAGGCAAAGCTGCTGGTGAGTATCAGGTAACATCAGATCTGCTGAAAGATGGAGGACAAATTGTGTTAGAAAAACTAGCCACCCTGTTTACGAGGTGTCTCCTGACGGGAAGAGTACCAGAATCTTGGAAGAACGCTAACATCCTCTTGATACATAAGAAAGGAGATGACAAAGACTTGAAGAATTACAGGCCAATCAGCTTGCTCTCTGTAGTATACAAGCTATTTACAAAGGTAATTGCTAACAGAGTAAAGAAAACATTAGAATTCAATCAACCAAAGGAACAAGCAGAATTTCGAACAGGCTACTCAACAATCGACCACATTCATACTATCAATCAGATAATAGAGAAATGCTCAGAGTATAACCAACCACTATACATAGCCTTCATAGATTACGAGAAGGCATTTGATTCAGTAGAAATATCAGCCGTCATGCAGACACTGCGGAATCAGCGCGTCCATGAAGTATATGTAAAAATCCTGGAAGAAATCTACAGGGGATCAACTGCTACCATAGTGCTTCATAAAGAAAGCAAAAGAATACCAATCAAGAAGGGTGTAAGGCAGGGGAACACCATCTCCCCAGTGCTATTTACCGCGTGCTTACAGGAGGTTTTCAGAAGTCTAGAATGGGAACAGTTAGGGATAAGAGTTAATGGAGAGTACCTTAGTAACCAGCGCTTCGCCGATGACATTTCATTGCTGCATAACTCAGGGGACGGATTGCAACTCATGATTACGGAGTTAGACGAGTAGAGCAGAAAGGTGTGTCTTAAAATTATTCTGCAGAAAACGAAAGTAATGTACAACAACCTCGGAAAAGAGCAGCGCTTCGAGATAGGTAATAGTGCACTTCAATTTGTAAAAGACTACGTCTACTTAGGGCAGGTAATAACCGCGGAGCCGAACCACCAGATTGAAGTAACTAGAAGAATAAGAATGGGGTGGATCACATTTGGCAAGCACTCTCAAATTATGACAGGTAGATTGCCACTATCTCTCAAGAGGAAGGTATATAACAGCTGTATCTTGCAGGTACTTGGCTACGGAGCAGAAACCTGGAGACTTACAAAGAGGGTTCAGCTTAAATTGAGGACGACGCAGCGAGCAATGGAAAGAAAAATGGTAGGTGTAACCTTAAGAGACAAGAAGAGAGCGGAGTGGATTAGGGAACAAACGGGGGTTAAGCATATCATAGTTGAAATCAAGAAGAGGAAATGGACATGGGCCGGGCATGTAGCGCGTAGACAGGATAACTGCTGGTCGTTAAGGGTAACTAACTGGATTCCCAGAGAAGGCAAGCGAGTTAGGGGGAGACAGAAGGTTAGGTGGGCAGATGAGATTGAGAATTTTGCGGGCATAAATTGGCAGCAACAAGCACATGACCGGTTTAACTGGCGGAACATTGGAGAAGCCTTTGTCCTGCAGTGGACGTAGTCAGGCTGATGATGATGATGATGATGATGATTTTTTATATAGTAGAAGAATGGAACTGCGAACACATGTGCTTGACATGTATGCGGTTGATCGCGAAGACCTCGGCTAACGGCAGTTGCGAATACTGTTTAAGGGTGAACGGGCTTTTTTCGAGTTGGCTTGCGTGGACAACATTATGCCTTCCCGAAGTAGATATATTCTAAACCTATAACCATAGTTTTCTAAACGCACTTTACCACGCACTGCTCTCCCATAATTGAGTACAAAGTACCCGATATTGTTTAACACCTTTTTCTAAACGCACAGCGCACTCACAATTGTTGCCGTTCAAGTTGCCTAGAAGCCTGTGCTATACTTGATACATACGCAAATGTAAATGCAGAGAAAAGCACACGAGGCGATTCTCGCGTGGACGCATACAACAAAAGCACAGTTAATGGCCATGTTACTGTCGTGTCGTCGTCGTGCTTCCGTTTGAGTCGCCAGTTTAGACTGCAATGCGAATGTCCAATGTGGGTACATATACACAAGAGCGAAATGTTGTCTACCAGAAAAGGCCTTCTGGGCCTGGCGAAGCAAACGCTCTTTTAGGTCTTCCATGGCTGATGTGACCTCCCAGTTGAACCAAGCTGTAAGGGGCACGCACAGAATGCAACATTAAAACCAGTATAACATCAACACCTTCGATGTAATGATTCAGTGTTCAGAATAAAATGGAAATGACTAATAGCTCATTCGAGTCATTGGTTTCAAAGAGCTGTCACGGTGCCTGAGAGTGGTGAATTGAGCAGCTTTAAAGTTCCACAAGACACCAAGCAGATATTCGTGTTCATGCTCTCTTTGCCAAAACCTCGATGTTCATCAAACGTGAAATTAGGCTGTCGGCGTCCCACGTGATGCAACACCAGTTACGGAAAAAGAAAATATTCACGAGATGACGTAATCATGGCGTCGCGTAACATGACGATGCCATGATCACGTAACTGTATCGCCTTATCAAAAATGGTCTAGGAGGCCGTGCAAGACCAGGTGAGGTGCAGAAGCATTGTCTCCGATCTTGGGGGTGGTGCCAAAGCACGTTATGTGTATAAAGTCTTCACACAGAAAGGGGGAGGGAGGATTACTACATCGACTTAGGAGAAAAAAAAATTACCGCTATCGCCTTTGAATTGTCTTAGGGTGAATGCATAAGGAACCCTGTGAGTTTTGGTCTTTTTATTGGAAAATGCACTACTGCTCTCTTACATCAAGTCATTAGTGCCTACATTGCACTCTGAAACAACTACCCAAATGTACTATTAGAATACTGCATTCTCTATAGGTGAAGCTGTATACTTCTGTTGCTAACGGCTGGGCTATATTTGATGTAAGTAATAAGTATTTGCTGATATAACAGTAGATTATTTGTGCTTGAAGACACCTTTCTGAGAATTAAAATCTGTAAATTCCTATACGGTTTCTGATTTCCCACAATTTATGAAGGAAGTCAGTCATTGCTTTCGTCACTGCAGACAATGCTGCCGACGTCATTGTTGTTCACATCGCCAAACTTCGGGCTATCTACCATTACAAACACCAGTCGTAATAATATTGTAC
The DNA here is from genome assembly GCF_043290135.1 of Rhipicephalus microplus. NCBI lineage: Eukaryota > Metazoa > Arthropoda > Arachnida > Ixodida > Ixodidae > Rhipicephalus > Rhipicephalus microplus. The sequence goes on from NW_027464934.1 coordinate 25,927, forward strand.
CATAGGTTTGCTAGAATTCTCTCTCCAAGATAGTGTATCGTCAGCAGCGAATAATAAAATTGAGACAGCCTGCATATTTGTTCGACTTACCTGTATATATAATTTCCTTCCCGTAAAAAGTTTTTTCATCTGCTAGTGTATGTATACATTTAAATATTAACATTACGAGACATATGTGACTGCACCCGTAAGTAAAAACACGGGCAAGAATAATCGGATTGACGATATGCCTCCTCCTCCTTGCACGACGTTCTAGCAAAGCGTACAGTCATTTACGTTTTGAGGCCCTTGTCGTTATCCATTAATACTGATACCTTAGAAACCAGCTATCTTTTCAGAGGCATTCGCTTTCTTTTCGGTATGTTTGCTTGTTTGTTTTCTTACCTACTTGTTTTAGAGTTTTCTCTAACCTGTCAAATACAACAGACAAGCGACACATTATGGGCAGTACCAGCGCAAAACAAGCGCTTGTTTGTGTCTCTTTTCTTCGTCCCTTGAGTTTGTGCACTGGTACTGCCCATAATGTATCACCAACTAGCCCAACTATCAGTCCTACAAGTGACACAGTTGAATTACATGCGAACCGTCAAACTGCTACGTGTGTTCGATATGCGCATGCTATGCGTCTATGATGCTGCTACAGATGCGCTCGTTAGCGGCTCTGTTTTATTAAATGCCATACAGCAAGGAATGCTAGTTAAGAACGGTAACAACCATTACTGCTCTGTCTGTCTGTCTGTCTGTCTGTCTGTCTGTCTGTCTGTCTGTCTGTCTGTCTGTCTGTCTGTCTGTCTGTCTGTCTGTCTGTCTGTCTGTCTGTCTGTCTGTCTACTGAACACTCTAAGTACTGCCATCTCGCGTTTTTTCACCATATATCCATCTGTATTCGATGATGATGATGATGATGATGATCTCTGTGGTCTTCCCCTTTATACCGGGGAGCACCTTTTAGTGTCCTGACCGGAACGAGAAAAAAAAAAAGGAAAGAAAAATCACACCAGGTCCATGAACATCACATTTTTCACTGTCTCCTTGACCACCACTGTAGAAGCCTTGCTTTGGTTATTGCTGTCGCTGCCAGGGGGAGCACGTTGGTATCGCGGCTGTCGCCTCCCGGTGCGCCACAGTCTTTCACAAAGCCGAGTGCCTCCGGTAGTGTGGTGCCATCTGTCTGACGGGGACACAGGCATTCGCAGTAAAGCACCAGGTATTCAATGTTCTCCTCGTCTTTCCCGCATGTCCTGCATTGCACAGTGCCGTCAGCCAACGACGGGTCGAAGTGACGGCGATACACCTGGGTACGGAGCGCTCCAGCACGGGCCTCAAACAGAAGCGCACTGCCGACATTATTGTCGTATAATCGTTCGGTGGAGATGGTGGTCTTGTGAGCTCTGTATAGGGCCAGGCTGGGTTTCTTCTCCATAGCCGCCTGCCACATCGACGTCTCAGCTTCCTGCACTCTATTCCGTACTCCTACTGTCCATTTCCTCTCACTGTCCTCCTGGACAGGGTCACTAAAAAGGGAGTACTTGTGGCACAGATTGTGGAGACGCCTGCGCGACGGTGTGTTCATGCCCTTGATAGCTGTGTATCTAAATACACGACGGGCCCACCGCTGGTCGTTCATGAGGCGAAGACGTCCTTCGTAGGCCGCCTTGCTCCTTGCCTCGCGTGCCTCGTAACTTGACCATCCGAGGTCGCCTTGTATAGCCTTGACGGCCACACGTCCATGACACGCCAGCGCCAGTCGCCCGACCTCACGTTGACCTCTTTCCAACCACTGGCGTGTTGCTGCAGACAGGCAGATGACGGCGTTGGTGAATGTCAGCACTGGCACATGTACTGCCTTCCACAGTTCGCGCCCCAGTACATGCCCCGCCGCGGTGGTCTAGTGGCTAAGGTACTCGGCTGCTGACCCGCAGGGCGCGGGTTCGAATCCCGGCTGCGGCGGCTGCATTTCCGATGGAGGCGGAAATGGTGTAGGCCCGTGTGCTCAGATTTGGGTGCACGTTAAAGAACCCCAGGTGGTCGAAATTTCCGGAGCCCTCCACTACGGCGTCTCTCATAATCATATGGTGGTTTTGGGACGTTAAACCCCACATATCAATCAATCAATCAATCGCGCACCAGTACAAACTGGTTGCACCCCCAGAGACTCCGCCGTCGCAGCACGTTGGCGGCCCTTACAGAAGCCTGTCGAACGTGCTCCTCTTGCTTGTCATAGATATCTGCGGAAGCGCATAGGTTGACACCGAGATACCGGGACTGGTTTGATACCGGAATGCTTCCTCCGTCGGGAAGCTGCACATCAAGTGTCTCCACGCCTGAAAACTGCAATATGGCCGATTTTTTGGCATTGAAGTGAAGGCACAGACTCTTCGGGTGGTCGGCCGCCAGTGTTACCAACCTCTGAAGGTCACTGCTGCGCTCAGCCAGTAATACTAGATCATCCGCGAACACCAAGCCGGGCAGCGTCCATGTCTGCGCCACCCCACCAATCATGGGGCGGAACGCGAAGCCAACTCCCGATTCCACGAGTGCCTGCTCGAGTCCCGCCATATATAGCATGTATAGCAGCGGAGACAAAGGGCAGCCCTGCCTGAGTCCTCTTATCACTCTCACAGGCAGTGTTCTGGTGCCTCTGAAGCATGCTACCACCAAGCTATCTGCATAGAGCCGCCGGAGAAAGTCTGTCCACACGCTCGGCATTTGTCGTTGGTCTAACTGGTGGAAAAACTCCTCGTGTGGCACACTATCATAAGCCTTGGCGACATCCAGAAAGCATCCAAGCAGACCTCTGGTTTCTCTCCGTGCCACCTCGATGGTCTGGGTGAGCACGAAAAGATTGTCTTCCAAGCGTCGGTTCCGTCGGAAGCCATTCTGGAGTTCTGACAGTATGCCCCTCTTCTCCGCCCAGCCGCTCATCACCAAATACAAGTACCGCCATCTGGCGGACATTCCAAGAACTAAACGAGAGATAGCTACCTACAACCAGAGTTAAGTCTGCCTACAACTACATACATCGAGGACACACGACCAACGGCTTAAGGATCTTCGTTTCTAAGAAAATTATATACATTGACTAAGGAGAGTTAATCTCAGAGTAAAATCATCATAAAGGAACACGATGTTTGCTTCTAAGTGTTCATGAATCATTGTACGTAGTGATACCGGCTTCAAGCATATGCATTCATCACCGTTTAACTCTTTTTAAGATTTTTTGCATACATATTTCTACAGCTCTCGTTTTCGCAGTTAATTTTTTACGGTACCTGTCTTGCTGGATTTGGTATCTTCACTCTTCATTGAAAATATCCTGAAAAGATTTTGAAAAGACAGGCCGTCCCGAAAATTTAAAATTAGTTCAATTTTTCGCACCAGAACATTTCTCCCTTTGTGGTGTGTGATCAGTGCCTCTACAGTGAAAACCCTATACTTCAATGCGACGCTGGTAACCACCATCTTACAAACCAGCAAGCCTGTGGTGCCACCTGAGTGTCAATGTGTTCAAGTAAAGCAGGGCCTCCGTGACTTGGCGGACTGGGTGTCACGGAGCCTACAAAATGAAGGAAGCAGCGCGAGAGACGCCCGGTAAGCGCCACTGCCATGCTGCTTCTCGGCTTACTATGAGTAACTATGGAAAGTATAATAATTAGCTAAGAAGGGATGCATTCCATAATTACTCACGGAAATGCTTTGTTACTTTTAGCGAGGTCACGTTGCCTTGGAACACGTCGCTGTAAAGCTAGAGTCAGTGAAGATTACAACAAATGTTCTCATTTTGGACGCACTGAGGAAACGATTGAACCCACTTCAAGTGAATGTGCAGATGTCCACTCATTTGTGTGCTTAGGCACTGATCTACATGAAGCATAGGTCTTAAGCGGTAACACTGAACTGCAGACATATCGACGATAGCTCTAATGGAATGCCAGTTGGATGAGTGTTGATTTGGGTGCAACTTGGGACAATAAAACAAAAATAAACATCGTGAAAACCATAGGAGTGCGCGTGGGGAGTAAGGGGGGAGGTGGCAAGGCAGTGTCCTTCTCCCTATTCACTTGAGGGAGGAGGGCGCAATGTTCGCCCTCCTACGTTGACTTATTAGGGAGGATATGCTGCGACGAACTTTCGCCCACTCTGAAAGAGAACGCTGAGCACGCCTATACTGGTAACTGAGGTTACACCACCGTAAATTTTAATATTGTGTACTTATTTTATTTATCGATACTGCAACCCTCCAAGAGGATTTTAGCGGGGTGGGCATACACTTGTTAAATTTACAAACGGGCAACTACAGTTTCGTTATGCTCGAGTATATACACCAACAATTTGTATCGAGTCAAAAGAAAACATTATATCCATCATTTTTTTCAACAGTTTTCTCATTAAATCGCTGCACAGAAAAAGATGGCCAATTAATACGAGGTAAATTAAAATCTCCAGCAAAGGGCAGGAAGATAAGATCTGAGTGTGAGTTCCTTTCTTTCTTTAGAAATGAAGTTTTGTTTTATATAGACAACACTTTGAGCTGATTTTAAATATTTTTGGGGTGTAGTGGCGCACATGTAAGATAATTGTTGAAGAGGAGAGGCTCTAAGCATTCATCTTCCTGACCACCCATCTTGACTTCCTACATGAAAATTCGCCAGTTGAGTTTAAGGGGCACCAAATTGCCCCTAAAAAACACTGTATGAACGCTATAATCAAGGCAACACATTTTTAAAAGGAGGAGTTAAACAGTGAAAGTAGTTTGGTTTTTACATTCCAAAATGGAATTGTGATGTTGAGAGACGTCATTGCGAATAGCTTTACAGATTTCGACCACCTGGGGTTTTTGAACGTGTGCTTAAGGTTAAGCGCACGGGCTTCATACACTTTGCCTTCATAGATTTATGCGGCCACCACAGAAGTGATTTCAAACCGGGACCTTGGTGTAACCAGCGGAGAACCATAAACAAGATGGCAGGTTTTAAATAATAATTCAAGAGAATGCTTTCATGGGCAAGTTGGTGTGAATGCATAGTGCTGAATTAGCCCAAAACGACACCACTAGAAAGAAAAAAGCGCAGTGCTCTGTCTCCTCTTTTGTGGTGTTGTTTTGTGCTAAATCAGTCCCATTGTTTGAAATACTAAACATATCTGTCAAGTACTTCACTCCTCTACCTCCAGTGAGTGTTTCCCGCTGGTGTTCTTTAATTTTATCGGGGACATCTGCTTATCTATAACACGATAAATATATTCCCGGTTTAAATTATTACTATATTTTCAATCAGTAATGGCCGTCTTTGTTGGTAAGCAGTATCACGCGAAATAATAAAAGCAACGATATAAGTAAAAAAAAAATGGCAGATCCCACGTACAGTGGCAATAGATGATATGCGAAGCACAAACGGGGAAGGTGGATATGTCATTCTAAAATAAGCACAATTTTACGAGGCGGAGGTAAATTATGCCGCACATTACTTCCGTGTCATGATTATCATGTTTGGGTGTGTTCGACCTTCATCATCTATTCACGTCTCGTGATGTCAAATTTAGTATATGCGGAGTTACTTAGTCAACCGTTGACGTCACGTGACACCAAATTTGGTATAGGTAGAGCTAGCAATGCGGCCCGCCAGCGCATCATGAAGAACCCAATACTCTCCAATGTAGCGTTGACGCACGCGCACGCTAGGCACAGCGACGCTAAGTTAGAAAAACGCGAGCACTCTATAGTCTGACGCCAGGCGCGAGCGGTGCGACCAGCATTCGTCGGCGTGGTCCGACGGCAACCGTTGCGAAATGCAACGCGCGGATGCGTTACCCAAACAACCCTGCGTCTCCCTGTTTTCGTGACGGAGGGATGCTGGACGCGCTGAAACGCGCATGCGTCAAAGCAACGCAGTGCGGCGCGCGCCTGCGAGTATAATAAGCAAGACCAGCGCCTGGCGTTGCAACGCCAGCGTGACGCGACGAAATGAACGCCGGTGAGCACGCGCGCCGCGTCACGTGGAAATGTATTGGTGCCTTGAATGTGGTATGAAGTCATGTTCTCACATGACACGCATCTCATGATTATCACGTTTTCACCAGTCACATACCTTCGTCATCCATTAACGTCACGTAATACAAAATTTGGCATATGTGAAGCTAGCGAAACAGCCGCGAGCGCATCATGAGTGTGGCATGTAGTCATGTTGTTACATGACACGCATGTCATTATTATTATGTCTGGGTGTCTCATTTACCTATGTCGTCAGTTCGCGTCACCTAATACCGAGTTTGGTGCTTGTGAAACTAGCGAAACGGCCGCGAGCGCATCATGAGCGTAGCATGTAGTCATGTTGTTACATAACACGCATCTCATGTTCATCATGTTTGCACCAGTATCATGCCTTCGTAATCCATTCACGTCCCGTAATATCAAATTTGGTATAAGTGAAGCTAGCGAAACGGCCACCAGTGCATCATTAGCGTGGCATGTAGTCGTGTTGTTACACGACATTCATGTCATCATTTTTATGTTAGGGTTGGTCGCTTGTGCTCGGCATGCAATCATGTCATACCATACAAGTTTTGCAACATGCCATGTGAACGAAACCACCGCAAGAGCTGCAGGACCATGAAATATAAATTATGACATTCATGACATACATGTCATGATTTTCATGTTACGACTAGTTAAATACGTTCTTCATAGAGTGATGTTATGCCATACGAAGTTTGGTATCGATACCGTTATCGAAACGGCCATGAGAGCTCAAAGTCGTATGTGGCTAGATAGATAGATAGATAGATAGATAGATAGATAGATAGATAGATAGATAGATAGATAGATAGATAGATAGATAGATAGATAGATAGATAGATAGATAGATAGATAGATAGATAGATAGATAGATAGATAGATAGATAGATAGATAGATAGATAGATAGATAGATAGATAGATAGATAGATAGATAGATAGATAGATAGATAGATAGATAGATAGATAGATAGATAGATACGCTTAACGTCGCTGAAGTTCGCTAAGAAATGCTTCGCACTTAAGAACCAGAATAGAGCGGGGTTCGAACCTCGCCTCTCTCCGCGGCACCATATACTTTATAATATAACATGGTTTTGGCATCTTTTTACGTTGGCCACTATATTACATGAATATTTTCAGTTCAACGTAAGAGCATTCAAAACAGAACAATTTAAGCATTTTTACTTGTCTTTTTTATAATTATCGCTACATTATCTATTTGTCAAAATTACCAATTCGTGTGTCCTGCCCCTTCCCTTCGTGTCTTCCCTCTGCGTTTTTGAAATACTTCGATAACATTTTGATGTGAGGGAGCTTTCTGAAACTTCGTAATTCGAAGATGATGTTCGCGCTAGAATATTTCTTCCATAACGCAGCGCAATCGGTGCCTACAGTGAACACCCTAGAATTACGGCAGCGCTAGTTTCTGCAGGTTCAAAACTACCTAGCCTGTAGTGCCACCTGAGTGCAGTCTCGTGAACTAAAACCGAGTCTCCTTGAATTTGGCAGGAACTATCTCGAAGGCCGCAAACTTGGGCAAGCAGGCAGTGCGAGTTAAACCCGATGTGTAGCGCCACCATCGTACTTTCTGACTTGCTCGCACCCAGAATTGACAAAGTTGGCTCCCACTCCTCTGCGTTAATAACAAAAAGATACAAAGTTGGTTTCATCAAGGACGTTTTTTACAATACTTCAAGAAGAAACGCATCATTGTTTTAAAGAAAGTCGAGTTCACTCGGAACGCGTAGAGGTGGGATGTATCTCAAAGGCTGCATACTTGGGGAAGCAGTGCGAGTTACGCCCGAAAGGTGGCGCCACCATCGTACTTTCTGACTTGCCCGCATTTAGAATTGACAATGTTGGTTCCCACTCCTCTGCGTAAATAACAGAAAGATACAAAGTTGGTTTCATCAAGGACGTTTTTTACAATACTTCAAGAAGAAACGCATCATTGTTTTAAAGAAAGTCGAGTTCACTCGGAACGCGTAGAGATGAGATGTATCTCGAAGGCTGCATACTTGGGGAAGCAGTGCGAGTTACGCCCGAAAGGTGGCGCAACCATCGTACTTTCTGACTTGCTCGCACCCAGAATTGACAAAGTTGGCTCCCACTCCTCTGCGTTAATAACAAAAAGATACAAAGTTGGTTTCATCAAGGACGTTTTTTACAATACTTCAAGAAGAAACGCATCATTGTTTTAAAGAAAGTCGAGTTCACTCGGAACGCGTAGAGGTGGGATGTATCTCAAAGGCTGCATACTTGGGGAAGCAGTGCGAGTTACGCCCGAAAGGTGGCGCCACCATCGTACTTTCTGACTTGCCCGCATTTAGAATTGACAATGTTGGTTCCCACTCCTCTGCGTAAATAACAGAAATATAAAAAGATGATTTCATCAAGGACGCTTTTTACATTATTTCAAAAGAAAGCACATCATTGTTTTAAAGAAAGTCGAGTTCACTCGGAACGCGTAGAGATGAGATGTATCTCGAAGGCTGCATACTTGGGGAAGCAGTGCGAGTTACGCCCGAAAGGTGGCGCAACCATCGTACTTTCTGACTTGCTCGCACCCAGAATTGACAAAGTTGGCTCCCACTCCTCTGCGTTAATAACAAAAAGATACAAAGTTGGTTTCATCAAGGACGTTTTTTACAATACTTCAAGAAGAAACGCATCATTGTTTTAAAGAAAGTCGAGTTCACTCGGAACGCGTAGAGATGAGATGTATCTCGAAGGCTGCATACTTGGGGAAGCAGTGCGAGTTACGCCCGAAAGGTGGCGCAACCATCGTACTTTCTGACTTGCTCGCACCCAGAATTGACAAAGTTGGCTCCCACTCCTCTGCGTTAATAACAAAAAGATACAAAGTTGGTTTCATCAAGGACGTTTTTTACAATACTTCAAGAAGAAACGCATCATTGTTTTAAAGAAAGTCGAGTTCACTCGGAACGCGTAGAGGTGGGATGTATCTCAAAGGCTGCATACTTGGGGAAGCAGTGCGAGTTACGCCCGAAAGGTGGCGCCACCATCGTACTTTCTGACTTGCCCGCATTTAGAATTGACAATGTTGGTTCCCACTCCTCTGCGTAAATAACAGAAATATAAAAAGATGATTTCATCAAGGATGCTTTTTACATTATTTCAAAAGAAAGCACATCATTGTTTTAAAGAAAGTCAGGTTCACTTAGACCGCGTAGTTGTGAGGTCAGATTCAATCAAGCAGGCGGGAAACGTTCTCGCTGTGCGATGGCTGGAAAAACGACGTATGTTCTTTTTAGGGGCGAAGCTCCTTATAGCGGCACCCGTTCGTCCCCCGTAGTAAGTAACAAATATAACAATTTGACCTCCAAAGTGGTGCCGGTGAGAGACTTCTTCTGTGCGTTGTTGAACAATAAAAAATAGTGCTCAAAGTACATGTCAATGGCTGCTAATGGGGAATGAGAGACAGGAACATTCGGCTTTTAGTTAACGCGCAGGCTGCGATCACCATTAGCAGCCATTGGCATGTACATTGAGCACTATCTGTCAAGAAAGGGTTGCTACGTTATACTCGCTGGGTGTGACCTCCTTAGCTTTAGAAAGGTTTAGCGAGCGTTGAGCCGCAGTGCCATGAATACAATGAACTTGTATATACCATGAATGAACTCGAGGTGGTTAAAAATGGGAAGTAGATACGAAGCGCAAGCCGTAGTAAAAGTAAAAGGCGAATTCTCCGCCTCTCATTTCCCATTAGCAGCCATTAGCATGTACATTCTGACTGAAAAAGCCATTGGCATGTACTATCTGACTGAAAAAGTTTGCTACGTCATACTCGCTGGGCTAACCTCCTTGGTTTTCGAAAGGATTAGCGAGCGTTCGGCTGCAGTGCCATGAATACAGTGAACTAGTATATACCATGAACTCGAGGTGGTTAAAGGTGGGAAATGGACCCGAAGCGCAAGCCGTAAGAAAGTGTGCGTGTGCCAGCTCTCGTTTAGTCCTTGGAATGTCTGCTGGATGGCGGTGCTTCTATATGGGGAATATATGATGAAAAGATGCGAGATGGTGGTACTTGGAGTGTTGAATAGATGGACGAACGGACACATAGACAGATGCATGGATGGACGCATGAACGGACGCAGGGGCGGCTGCATGGACGAACGCAGGGACGGATGCACGAACAGACGCACGCACGGACGGGCTGATGGACGCATGGACGGTCACACTGACGGACGCATGGACGGACGGAAGCAAGAACGAATGGACGGACTAATTCTTCGCCCCATTCTCCATCATTCACTCCGTGGATATGCTGCCATTTTTTTTTTATTTGTACATACTGCGGGCCTTAACCGGGCCCATGCAGGAGTGGATACATAGAGGTTTACATAGAGTGGATACATAGAGTGGATACATACATACACAAGTTTAAACATGTGAAGCGATTCTCGGGAAACTAAAGGCAACTTTAGCGTATCTATCTATCTATCTATCTATCTATCTATCTATCTATCTATCTATCTATCTATCTATCTATCTATCTATCTATCTATCTATCTATCTATCTATCTATCTATCTATCTATCTATCTATCTATCTATCTATCTATCTATCTATCTATTCCTTAGACTGGTAAGGCACGAGAGTCGAGTATATAACGCATATAAATTACAAATCATACCTTCAACTATATGACATGCAAATTATGTACTTGTCTTAGTCGTCTTACAGCGGTTTTGTTAATTTAATGTGCACGAAAATCAGCACGTCTTGAAATGAGCACCTGACAAACAGATATGAGAGGTCGTTACAAGAAGAACCTGTCATTCACTCATATGCGTCATGATTTACATGTCGTGATCCTGGAGTTCTCGCAGTCATTTTGTTAACTTGATATGTACGAGAATTGTCATGATGAGACATGAACATGACGAACATAAGTGAAAGGTCATGTCATGAAAAATTATGCAACACGTGTAATTGTTCGCGTAACACGGTTTTGGTGCCATCGCTGCTGTATCATACACTTAATAGATAATATAACTGGCATGACATGGCTCCCAAAAAAGCTAACATTTTTTTACAAAAACGCAAGCAATTCTCCAAAAAATTTGCGCCAGTTCACCAACCATGCAAACTAGCTTTTTGTCACCCATAAATGTTGCTAAATAAACTAACTGCTGTACAGGAATAACAAAGAGGCATCATTGTTGACACAATGCGATTGGTGAAGCACCTAGTGAAAACAACCTAACTTTAACCAGGATGTGAGGGAGGCTATGACGATTTAACATATTTCAGAAGGTCATAAAGTATTTCAATATACATAAGCGAAAGAACTTTCTTGTGCTCGCAATAAATATTACCCATAGGACAAATGTACATGTAGGTTGGCAGATATTTTAAAACTGTTCTTGAAACTAATTGAATTACATCAATACTCACTTTGCTCGTATTTATTACCATATTTATAAATTACAATACTAATTCCAGCTCGCTGAAACTAATTAACTTAATGTAGCACTAATTTACACAAGTACTGAAATTACTTTGAAGCTACTTATAGTCCAACTGTTGCACTTTTTTATTTACAACTACTTCAACAATATACAACAATTTTGTTCGACACTTTTTCTAAGCACATAAAAAGGAATATGGTAGTTTAATATCATTACTTCAGAGTTCAATATTCGAGGGTTGGAAACACATAGATCACGATTCTGAAGGCTATCGATTTGGTTACGTAATGTGGCGGCATCTTTCTTTCAGAACAGGAACCGCTCACAGATCAATTTTTTGTCTCACTCCGAGCGGGCTCAGGTTGTGCCTGCTTTCGGCAAGATGGCGCAACATTCCTTCAGTTTTCAAGCCATCAGCAAATCGATCGCACCTGCACGGCTACGTCGGAGGGGCCCAGACCCTTTCGGTCGTGACTTCATTTGTAAAAGGGAGGTTTCATAACCTCAAAACTTCTTTGTTTTTTTTTTTCACAACGTGGTATCTGGTAGTCGTTCCGGATATCTTCAAGTGGAACATAGAACGAATACAGTCAACAAATTCGTTTGAGACATATCGTGGTGTTTGTGTAACTCTGCATTGTGTTTCTTTACTGTGGGGTTTTGCCTTTTTTTTTATGCCTCCTTGTCTATGTGCGGAGTTCGTGAATTTTAAAAATCAAATGACACGCAGTTCGCTAAGCGTTACCTTAGTGGGTCTTAAAAGCGAAAGTCTTCTATTTCTTTTCAGACGATCGCACTGAATATCCCCCTCCCCCTTTCACCTGGCCGAGATGCCCCTGTAATCAGCATCACACTACGATTGTCACTTATGAGCGTGCGCATAGACATAATGACATTGACGGCGACAATGCCACTATCGTCGCCAAGAAAAAATATCGAGTCAACTCACCGGCGTCCAGAGTCCATACTCATTAAGCCAGTGCCAGCTTAAGAGAATAGCTAGACATCACGATGCGTGCCATTTACGCACGCTCGTTGCGTCACCTACTAGCCATATAATTGACAACGACTTCAAATCCAGCTTAGTGAACGAGAAATCCGTATGCGGTTCCAGATCAATGTCATCAGACTTGGTCAGTTACTATGGGCGTGTCAGCCGGGGAGGGCAAAGAGGTGTGAGCCTCCCCCCCTCCCCCCATCAAGAACGTTAAAAGAACTGAGCCTCCCCCCGTTTCGAATAAAAGTTTATCCAATCCAATCCCCCCGTTTCGACAGTGGTCACTCTTGGCTGCCCGCTGGGAAAATAAACAACTAAGGCCAAATTTTCCGTCACAAAAAGTGTCGCGTGTCTCTTAGATGCATGACACGCATACATGTGTTGCTTTTGTGTAAGATGCTTATAACTGACTGTGCCTTTTTTACGCTGCTGTACAAGTGCTCTGTGTATGGAAATTGATATCAAAGTGTGAACACGTCGATGAAAGAGTCTTTTTTGTCTTTATATGTATATATACATATATTTATTTATTTATTCAAAATACCTTACAGACCCAACAGGGCATTGTGTAAGGGGAGCATAAAAGAAATACATACACGAATTCGTACAATTTTCATACAAACAATAATACGAACTAAGTGTCAATTATTATACAAGTCCTATCAGGAACATCAATGAGAAAATATTATTAATAATTTTAATAGAAATACAACGGCAATGTACATCAGGTGAGTATACGCGTGAGATAATGACGTAAAACAAGTTAAAAAAAGCACAAATTGTGAAAAGACTTTACATTATTCAAAATAAAACATCACTGAATAAAACACAACAGAACTGAATGGATGACGAGTGAGGTCGGTACACTCGCGAAAGAGAGTTGGTACGCCACTGTTAGTTACTCTCTTTCGTCCCGTCCAATACCTCATCAGGTGAGCTTTCATCGAATACTTCACTACTTTCCCGTAGTGTACATTGAGGTTTTGACGTCGACATTTTCAAAATGTCTTTAATACAATATATCCGGTGCACTGGGAACTGAATTTGATGGCATTTTTTATGAAAGTTCACTGGATCCGGGTGCGGGATGGCCTTGATTGGAGAATGCGCAATTCGTAATGGTAAAACTGATAATGGCGTTATGAGCTCTCGATATTACAAAGCATTTAGGCAGTGCTGCAGCTTCCTTTTTCTGCAAGCAAAGTGCTTCACGTAACACAATAGCTCCCGCTAGCAGGCAGCTTGAGTAATGCGAGTATTTTATTTCTTCTTGTGCAATGTAGACTTGCCTTTAAGTCATTTTACTTTGCGGGTATATGTGTATTAGATGTGCGCTGTAATACCGCTGTTGTGTACGAAGTAGAGCCGTGTTTTGTGCAAACCGCTATATATCTAGCGGGCATAGATGGTGGTGTCCATGAGGCGAAGGCTCTCTTGCAGTATAGTAGGCGGGGGCGTTCAAACCGTTACTTTTCTCATGTGCATATAATTTAGTATGCATCTGCTTACATCACATGAACGAAGTGGTATATGAAGACGTAGCACCCAGTTGTAGATGTGACCACTTTCACGTTGAGATAACAGCCGACGTCACAAAATTTAAACCAGGCAACGAGTTTTACGAAGAAAAGCCGCCAATATTCGTGAGTGCACACGCATTTGCGCCAGCTTGCGAGTAAAGTAGCAAACGAACGGAGGATACCATCCTTCATGCCTGGGAACACTTCTCAGAAGTGATGCAACTAGACATTTTCTCGCGCCCCACTTTCGAAGCCAATGGAGAAGTCGAGTTACAAATTAAGACAGATAAACTCGAGGGCACCAGAAATTAGCTGTTCAATGCGAACAGTTGCGCGTGTGTGTGTGAGAGAGAGAGAGTATTTTAAGAAGCGAAGAGAAAACAGATTGAGCTCGTTTAACGAAAGGTAATGAGCCAACTTGGGTCGGGCCAACTGATCGGAACCCCGCTGACTTCGGCTGACACATCTCTTTTTTTCTTCGGAGCTGTATAAGAAAGGACCTAAATTGCAAAAGTAGAAATAATGGACAGAATTAAAGGACGATTCTTTTTCTTGCGAAAGAGCTGATTCGAATAGTGAAGCTAAAAGTAACTAACTGGCGTTCTGAGAGAACAAAGCTTCCCCCGTCGGACTCGCATCGCAGGTACACGAAATCGTGCGCGTGCAAGGGCGAGAGAATCTTTATTTCTCCTTAATTGTTCCACATTACCTGGCGTACCCAGGGGTTCAGAGTCACAATTTAGAGTAAGAAGAGGTACCATCTGGAGATGTCTTTCCTTCGTTTCAACAGAGGAGGGAGGGGGGGCAATGGCGTACCGCTAATTTGGCAGGAACAGTTTCACCGAACGCACCTCCACAAAAACCTGCCCCCTCTCTCGGGGGTAACGCGAGTTTTGCCCTGCCGCCTCCCTGCGAATAAGGAGGCGAATGATGGATGAAGGAACAAAGGGAGGCACCCGAAGCCACAGTTAGCATGTACGTATATATATATATATATATATATATATATATATATATATATATATATATATATATATATATATATATATATATATATATATGGCCGATCCCTCCACTTCTTCCCTTCATCTTGGATCGACCACACCTGGGGTCGTGTCTTCCCTTACCTCCCCTTATCGCTGCCTCCTTCTCGCTTAGTGCGTTTAATCATTCGTATTAGCAGGGTACTTACCTTCATTTCCCTGTTCCCATCGAATTAAAGAAAAAACAATTCTTGCATGGAGCAGGGGAGGGACTCTACCGCGTCGAACGAATTCATGATGCAGATGCGGCGAGAAAGAAAAGCCGCCATAAACGCGTCAAGTTAGCCATCTTCTTGGTTTAGTTTCTCGCCAGTCTACTAATTATGGGAGCGTCGCTGTGGGCGAGGAGATCAAGAAACAGGGGCTCGGCGGGAAACCGGGGATCTCATTTAGGAGCAGTCGGTTTCTTACTTTTCAAGAAGGCGTTGCCTATGGGGATGTTAGCTGGCTGGCAAGACCAAGCTGCCTCGGGCCTTCGAGCATTCATTGTTAATTCTCATTTCGCGCGATCTCGCTTTTAATTCCGGCGTCTACAGAAGCGACACTATGTTGCTACTGGCTCCCTATTCCCCATTGGCTTCGTGGGTGCGGCAATGTCTCGTTTTCGTTCGCTTTTTATCGTTTTTTTTATTCTTTTACTGGGAAGATTTTTGTAGCCGTGTAGATTATTTTTTCAATGTCACATTTATGAAAGTGGTTTTGGGTTCGCACAGTTTTCTTCACCATTTTATTTTCATTCGGTTTTTATTTTTATTCATAGAAACCTTGCTGAGAGGTTTCTCATTGTCCTCTATAGTTTTTTTTGTTCGGAATTTGAGGAAGTGGCTTTGTACTTGCGCAGACAGGGAGCTGGGAGTAAGCGGGAAAGTTCTGAGCAATATTTCAACGAATACGTTCTGTTATCAAGTCTTTTTCTATTTTAAGAATTGTGGTTCTCCTATCGTACGGTTTTTCGCTAGGTATCTCAAGACCCTATGTACGGTTATAAAGAAAGCAGAGAAGAGTTGTGAATGAGTGGTACCCTACTAGCTTTTCGTTGAGGTCGTGGTAATAATTATGACATGAAATAATTCATATTTTAATTATAAAACAGCGCTCAGATATAAAACAAAGGAATGAAGTGACACACACTCAATAATCTCATTGTAATGATGCTGTGAGCAGACAACTATGATAGCCGACTGAGGCGTTATCATTTTGAAGCATCTAGCCTCATTTACCGTTAACTAGCCTCACTCTTTCTTTCAGAACACTCCAATGAAATACATTGACAACTGCTTGTCAACTACAAACGCAAGATGGAAAAAAAAATGTTCACTACTGGGGAGGGCAAAACTCGTCATCCCATTTCTCTGCATCTTTTACTCTAGTTTATCGTATTCTACATACAATTTTAGCCACGATGATTAATATTATTAGGTCAATCACACTGCTAAATCAAAGAGAAAAAATTCCTGCTTCGCGAGCTTACAGTTTCTCCTGTATTAGCATCGAATGGCAGAGCATAGCAACGCTCTTTCAAGAGTAGATCGACGACGAAGCGATGCATTTTATTTTTTTAAGTTCTTCATTCTTTTCAAGGTTTTGAGGACCAGCTCTCAGAGCCAACTAAAGAAGTAAAGCGATGATCGAGTCAATCTCCGCGCCTCGGGCGTCCTCCTAATCTGATAGGCGAGGCGCATTTTAGAGTTGCATAACAATAGCTCCGAGAAGCGGTTGTTATTGATTGTGGATCAAAGCACACTCATTGTGTGTGGAGGTTCCGTTTTTTTTTTCGGGCGAGCTACAACGTGCGTGATGCCATCAACAATGCCGGATTAGGTGCCCGCCTCCCCTGTGCTTGTATTTTTTTCCCCCACTCTCTGCGTCCCTCTTTCTGTCTCTGCACTCATCGCTCTATAAAGCTTATATACAGCCGACGCTTAGCAGTATAGCCTAGTCTTGGTGAATAATATATCCCCTAAGCAACGTATATATAAATGGCCTTTTTATCGTCTCACATGTTTATTTTTTTTGTGTTATACGCATTCGTAGTTTACGCCGTGTGACGGCTGGTTTGGAGGCAAAAGAAAGCAGCCATTAATGTTGATAGCAGAAATATTTGCGAGATATACCTCGTACTGTTTTCGTTGTAATAAGAAAGACATGCTTTTCTTCTCTAGGCAGAGTGGTACCAATTCCTCCTGGCAAAGATGCACGCGTTGCCTTCCCGTTCGTCATCCGTGTTAACGAGAACGTCTCACTGTTTTACTGTTCTTGAAAGGATATTTCAGCGAATGGCGTGGTGAACTATCTGTTGACAAAGTCGTTCAGCTAAGAACGAAAATTCCGCAAGGAAGAGAAGCTATCTTGGTTCGGCCCTTCGTGTCGTTGAGCTGTTATTAGTTTAGCTCATAGTATTGTGAGAAGGTGGTTGAAATAGCCCGTCTAGAGCATTCGCTTAGTGTCTCAAACCGAGCAGTTATATTCACTTATATATTTTTTTTTCGGGCAAACAAGGTCAACGCGTCGCTTCCACAGACACAGGTACAAGATCACTTGGCGCGTTGACAATTACAGCCCCTTATCGCTCCACCCAAAGCAAAGAAGAAGAGCTCTCTTTATTTCGAATGGTTTGTCCAGTATAAGCCTAGCCGTTAACAACGCAGTTGGTTTTCCGTGGTATATGCACGCTAGCGAGCATATACCACGGCCGCTAGATCAATTCTAGCAACCATAGATGTATTGTAATCCGTACGTACAAATGCATAGGCTTCAAGGAGTGGGCTCAGTTACCGATCATGTCGCGGCTAGAAACCGCGTGGAATAAGAGCAAGAGTTTCACTCGGTGTTCATGTCGCTGACAAATTTACCTGCAGTCGGGTAAAACTTTAGAAGTCTGCGCTGGTTCCGCCGCGGTGGTCTAGGGGCTGGTACTCGGCTGCTGACCCGCAGGTTGCGGGATCGAATACCGACTGCGGCGGCTGCTTTTTCTATGGAGGCGAAAATGCTGTAGGCTCGTGTGCTTAGATTTAAGTGCACGGTGGTCGAAATTTCCGGAGCCCTCCACTACAGCGTTTCTTATAACCATATGGTGGTTTTAGGCCGTTAAACGCCGTACATCGATATAAGACTTGGAACGTTTTCACCTCAAAGTTAACGCACACGAGCCTCCACCAATGGGCGTGCACGACAAAGTGATGTCATGAGCGCTACAGCCTGTGTCCCCACCTTCGGAGAACAGTGCCCAAGCGGGACTAATTCTTTAGTCGCGGAAGCATTGGGCGGCCAGGCTTCTGTTGTATGAGAGGGGCAGGAACTTAGGGCTTCTTGAGTTGAATCTGCGTATAGAGAGTCTACGTAACGAGTAATAGAGATTACCACTGGTCAGAAATAGCGAATGATTGGGCACCAAGTGTTAGGCGTCGTGACGAGATTGAGAAATTTTGAAGGCATAGAATGGAATGAACTGGCGCATGACGCGGTAAATGGGAGATAACTGAGAGAGGCCTTCGTTGTCCAAGCTGCTGCTGATGATGACGATGACTATGTTGCTATTTATGCCCAAATAAGCATTCGCTGTAAGTACGGATCATTTAGAATGTATATATTGTGAGAATGTGGGAGGTAGTGGCGAGATACTGCGCCAGGGTGGCCAATCCTTCTCTGGTGACGGAGTGCGTTACCGGCAGTGGTTACCGGTGAGGCCACACCCCAGGCCTCTTATTGCAGTTCCATCGCCACATGGATTTTTTTTTGTAAATCTCCAAAACCTGGAGACTTACAAAGAGGGTTCAGCTTAAGTTGAGGACGAAGCAGCGAGAAATGGAAATAAAAATGGTACGCGTAACCTTAACAGACAAGAAGAAAGCAGAGTCGATTAGGGAGCAAACGGGGGTTAAGGATATCATAGTTGAAATAAAGAAGAGGAAATGTACATGGGTCGGGATGTAACGCGTAGACAGGATAACCGCTGGTCGTTAAGGGTAACTAACTGAATTCCCAGAGAAGGCAAGCGGGTTAGGGGGAGACAGAAGGTTAGATGGGCAGATGAGATTAAGAAGTTTGCGGGTATAAAATGGCAGCAGCAAGCACAGGACTGAGTTGACTGGCGGAACATGGGAGAGGCCTTTGACCAGCAGTGGACGTTGTCATCAGGCTGATGATAATGATAATTATGACGATGATAATGATATTGTGAGCACAATTCATACTGTGAGCACTATTCATGTTATTCGTCTTTTTTATTCACACTCGAGCCAGAGCACCTCTGCCTACTGCGAGCCCTATTCATATTATTCGCCTTCTTTACTCACACTCTAGCCAGAGCCCTCTGCCCAAACCCAAGCGGTGATTACCATTTAGAGGTGAGTGAATAGTGCTCACAATGTATAAAAAAATGCGTGTAAAGCTAATCAAGTGTCTCAGACTAGTGAAACATTTGTAATACGTCTATAATACGTCACTGTTGCGGACTACATTAGTGATGAAGTCAAGACGTCGTCAGACATTGTAGCCTTTATTGTTTGCCTTACACGGAGCAACATTGAGCTTGTTTTCACCAAATAAGCGACCTTCAATGAAGACGACGACGACGACGACGATGATGATGATGTAGTGCTGCGATTATATATATATATATATATATATATATATATATATATATATATATAGATATAGATAGATAGATAGATAGATAGATAGATAGATGGATAGATAGATATTGCATTTTTGTGTAATCAGACTGTTACACGTAGATGACGCCGAGACGCGTGGGAACCTTCCCGTGTGTTTCGGACTCTTTCGATAACACTGTGTGCTTAGATTTAGGCGCCCTTTAAAGAACCCCAGGTTCATGAAGAAATATTCGGGAGCCCTCCACTATGGCGTGTCTCATAATCATATGGTGGTTAAGAGACGATAAACCCCAGGTATGTTAACTTTATTAGATTATTTTCTTCTTCTTCTTCTTCTTCTTCTTCTTCTTCTTCTTCTTCTTCTTCTTCTTCGTCTTCGTCTTCGTCTTCGTTTTCGTCTTCGTCTTCGTCTTCTTCTTCTTCTTCTTCTTCTTCTCTTTCTTTTTCATTTTCTTGCTCTTTTTTTCTTTTTCTTTCTCTTTTTTTCTTTTTCTTTCTCTTTCTTTTTCTTTCTCTTCTTCTTTTTTTTCTTTTTCTTCTTCTTTTTCTTCTTCCTTTTCTTTTTCTTTTCCTTTTTCTTCTTCCTTTTCTTCTTCTTTTCCTTTTTCTTCCTTTTCTTCCTTTTTTTCTTGCTCTTCTTTCTCTTCTTTTTTTTTCTTTTTCGTCTTCTTCTTCTTTTCTTCTTCTTCGTCTTCCTTTTTTTTACTTCTATTATTATTATTATTATTATTATTATTTAATGATAAGATTGTGCATAAAACGCAAGCAATGTTTAATGTCGAACTATCACTGCCATCAACAATAATGCTGTAATCATCATTTGTGCATGTCAGAAAGCCGATGAATTGCGGTATCGCTCACATTGCTAAGGATTGCGCTCGACGCAATCGTTGCACTGAACGGGTCGCTTCCTTTTTTGGACAAAAGTACGCCCAGCTAAAGTGTTTTTTTTTTTGTTTGCTTGAGTTCATGCTCGTCACCGTCACAAACATGTGACAATATTATACACCCTTCGGCCAAGCATTGAAAACCATAGCGAGGTCCAGCGTTTTCACCTAAGGTGTCTCACAACGCCGATATAATAGCGCCAATAATTAAGCCATTACCAACACTCAAGCGGATGCTCGTATCGTTGTAATAACATTTAGTGTGTAAAGTTGAAGTAATACATCCTTTCCGCTTACGCATTGTGGAATTTGAAGTGTTTGACGACGTACGCAACGGGATTGTGACATTATTCATGCCTTGACCAGTGCGTCATATTGGTGGAATCATCGACCATCTTACCCTGTCATGCTAATTTTGATTCACGCCATGTGAAGGAGGTTACCATGAGAGCACCCAAACGTAAGCGGCTAGATAGATAGATAGATAGATAGATAGATAGATAGATAGATAGATAGATAGATAGATAGATAGATAGATAGATAGATAGATAGATAGATAGATAGATAGATAGATAGATAGATAGATAGATAGATAGATAGATAGATAGATAGATAGATAGATAGATAGATAGATAGATAGATAGATAGATAGATAGATAGATAGATAGATAGATAGATAGATAGACAGACAGACAGACAGACAGACAGACAGACAGACAGACTCAAAGTCAATAAAGTTCGCTAAGAAATGCTTCGCAATTAATAATGGCTCACGGCAAATAGACCACTCCCAATGTTTCCTTCTAAAAAAGCCACAGCGCCAAAAGGTCAGTGTCTCTCTCTCCTACACGTGTCAGCGGGGATGGAGCGCCGCTCGTCAACGTAAACATTTATGCCGGGAACGTGTTTCTTTTATCTTTTGTTTGTTGTGATCCTCAGATTATGACCGTCGGAAGGCCGAACGGACATACACACACACACACGTGTGTTCAGTTTCATGCCAGAGAGATGCATGTCACGGCCGAATGGGCGACCCGGGCGATGCACGGCGTTTCGTCGGTAAACAATCCTTGAAGGAGGCCACGAGGCATCGGCGCGTGGGGCTCATTTGGAGCCAACGACGCTTTCGTCGCTTTTTTTGATTATTTGTCGGTTGATTTTGTTACGCATCTGTTTTCGTCACAGCCGTGTTTCTTTAAGAATCTGGAAGAGGAGAGGGGGAGATTCTTGTGATATGTATGGAAGGGGGGAGAGAAAACTGCACAGTGTAATGACTGCGTGGCAAGGATAAGGAGAGGAGGGCAAGAGGGGGAAAGGGTTCATACGCCCACGGCGTACACCCAGCACAAGCAATGACAACAGCGTTTCCTTTACCCGCAAAAATGCGGAGATGGCCGGAAAGGATCGGGTTTGTTTCCGCCCAGCCAAACAAAACGGTAGCCTCTTGTTGTTTTCTACATTGAAGCGAGCCGAAACGAGGGTCGTCTTTCTGGTGATTAGAGAGGAGATAAAGCGAATTGTTTACGCTTTCGTAACGAAAAGATAAGAATGACAGAACCTTGTAGAGTGGAGCGATTGAGGGGCGAGGGGGTAGTTGGTTCGCTTATCCGTTCTATGTCTAAAATTAGTCGCTGTTGAGGCTCTACTGGGGAGACTGAGGTTGCCTGGTAGGCAGGCTGTTAGCTAGAGCTTTGCGTTATTTGTAGTTGACGGGACGTTAGAGTGATCATAGTGCATTCAAACGCTTGCAAACGGGCGTGCGTGTTGTTGATTATTTCCTGCCAACGCATGGAGTGAAAAGCCTTGTGCAAATATGCTTGTATTTTGTTAGTATTTTAGATGCGGAAGCATCTTATACT
Source organism: Rhipicephalus microplus (assembly GCF_043290135.1). Taxonomy (NCBI): domain Eukaryota; kingdom Metazoa; phylum Arthropoda; class Arachnida; order Ixodida; family Ixodidae; genus Rhipicephalus; species Rhipicephalus microplus. The sequence continues at coordinate 48,298 of NW_027464934.1, forward strand.
CGCGCCTTGTAGTGCGCCGTCCGCGCCGTCCGCACCGCTTTTCGAACATTCGACAGCTGACGCGCGCGCATGCGCCGTCGCTCCGTCGCCCACTCTTCCACCATCTGTGCATCCCTTCCTCCTCTACACACCGCGCGTGCTTCACTCCTCCACCATCTGTGCACCCTTCCTCCTCTACACACCGCGTTCGATATCTACAATTCTCCTGATTCTCCAGTGGACGCGCATGTGGCGTCGCGCTTCGAGAACATTCAACAGCTGACAGTGCATGCGCCGTCGAGCTGTATATATACTCAAGGTCGGCGCTCGCTCGCTCAGTTGCCGCTCGTCGGTTGGTTTGTACGGCGCGTCGACGTCCAAGGTCGCGGTGAAATGAATTCCAACGAATCCACAAACACAATGATCGACGTCCCTTCGACCAGCGCCGCCCTTTAGGATACGTGTGTACGTGTTCACTCATTTAACACCCCCTCCTACAACCACGTTAAGCAATTTAGCCATCGACCCAAGTAAGTCGCAATTTAACACCCCATTTCACAACCACGTTAACCAATTTAGCCATCGACCCAAGTAAGTCGCACTTTAACACCCCGTTAACCAATTATATGCTCCGCATCCTCCTCAGTGTTCCCCCGAGGGAAGCTGCAGGCAATTTTTTTTTTTAGTATTAGCGTCGCGAGATTTAAAATGGGCAAGCGGTGAGGCGACCTTATTTACAACGTAAACAACCTGTCCGATTGCACGTTCTAGATCATTCTTACAAGAGCAGTGGAATAATTAGGGTTTCGGCGTAGATACGGCTTCCTTCCATATAAACAGGCTTGTTTACGCAAACGAGATGCGCCAGCGATGACTGGTAAGGAAGCTCCGTTTTTATCGTTGCCCACACTTACAGAGATGCGTTTTATTGCTAAAAGTGGAGACTTGTATTGCGCGTGACGTGAGGTATATACGAGAAGTGAGGCTGCTTGAACTAGTTGGTTCTGTTCTCGCGCTATAATTATCGTCATATCGTATGTACGAGGTCATCCACGTCTTCGGTGAACACTTCATTGGCATTTAGGAGCTAGCTGGTGTTTATTACACAACCGGCAAATTATTTTGTGTTTAAGTTTACAGACATCACGAATACATGTCACATAGTTGATGTGTTTCACGTGAAGTAGAATAAACAGTATATTTTAACTGGCTCGAATACCTCTAAGATGTTCACGTTAGATATGTTCGTGACTGTACTTCAGCAAACTAATGTTAGCAAACAAGAATGAGTGCAAGTGAGTTCGGCAGAATACCGGTGCGGCCAAGCACATTCGATTCACGAGTATTCATCAGTTACAGCCAGGCACAACCTGAGAATAAATCTAAGCCCAACCTTTCATATACCTTCGAGCCGCCGGACATCTCTTTGCCAACAGCTACCACCACTGCCACAACTAGCACCGTCGTGGCAATTACCAACGCTTGCTCGTTAACCGTTGAGATGTCCTCCGCACCCAGTGCGATTACATTTCCGTCTGCAAAAGTATTGAGCACCTTTTGTGTTACTGTTCGACATGTACAAAGGAGAGGCTTCAGCTCTGAACTGCTTTAGATGAACTGGTCGGAAATGTTTTCGCTGTCACAAAGATACCATCACAGTTGTGACAGGCAGTAAGAGCGCTGATGCGTTTTTTTAAAGGATACCGGTCTTTGGCGTCAATCTTTTACAGCTGTAAGGTTGTGGAACCATGGCGTCAGCTTTCGTTCAAAGCTCAAGTGCTTCATTTTCTGCTAATGTAAGAAATGGGCATGATGTAAAATAAAGCTATGCCTCTTCTAACTAAAATATTACTTTTTCTAAAAAAGGTTATGCCAGAGTATGTGATTTATACCCGTGTCACAGGGGCGTTCGGAAGGCAATGGAGCCGATAGTCCATTGAGTCAACTGTCAAACATGAGCTACCACACGGGAGTTTTCAAAGCTCATTCAGTCAATAGTCTATCGATTGAATACAGCATCCCACAACTCCACTGAAACACAGATGACCATTCAACGCGGGAACGGAAACGGCGCGAAGGTGTCCTTCACTCGCAGTGTATTTTGTGTACTCGCACACACGATTTGAAACATGATTAGAAAAATAATCTAACCAGTATTCTTTGAAAGCAGTGTGTGTTAGGGTTGTGAATTATGTAAAAGACGTATTTTTGCCGCTTGAAATTTGTCAAGAATGAAGGCACCTAATGTGGTACATGATGAAGGCACTTAATGAGCTACACGTATTCTCGACGATGGCCACGTGCTTGCCTTGAGCGTGCGGTTTTGCTGTGTATCATTTTCCACAGTTTTGCGGCTCAACAACTTGAAGCTGAATATGCCTTGGTAACTACGAATAAACAATTTATTGAAATAACTAGACAACGTCAACAGATATACTTGAGTTTTTAGAACCTATAATATTTAACTTAGGGTAATATAGGTAGAAAATTAAATTGTCCGCAGTGCCTTCTAGTTAAAGCGATAAACACCTAGACCACTCAACGGTCGTTAAAAACTGCCCTGTAGCAGCGCGGCAACTCCATCGAGTCGATAAACATGTGACGTTTCGATGGCGATGGGCTGGATGGCCTTTCAAAAGAACCCACGTGACGCAGGTTTAATATTGCTGGCATGTTCCAAGTTTCATATCTAAAGCTAGAAAGTGTAAATGCCTAGCTCATGGCAAAGTTCGCCGTTATTCCAGCAAATTAAATTAAATATATTGATTTACTAGAAAAACAATCTGGAGGGACACCTGGGCAAAAAGCTGTTGCAGCAGCTTGACGAAGACCCAGGGTCTCTTACATGACAATGGTACATACATCACACATGCTACCAAGTGTTTTTACATAGCATTTGCATCGAAATCGTTATACATACAGATCAGCATACATTACACTTATACATTAAATGTAACAAAGGGACTTCGTACAATAATGCATGCAGTGTAATTGGTTATTATAAAGATGAAAAGTAGTGGCGCAGATGTTTTTTTTAATGCGGCCGTGTATTTGTACCAGTTTAGTATGCTTAAAATATTATGAGTGGAATATTATGAAGACACCAAAGTGTGTGACTTCACCAAGTGGCGGCTGCATTTCCGATGGAGGCGGAAATGTTCTAGGCCCGTGTGCTCAGATTTGGGCACACGTTAAAGAACCCCAGGTGGTCAAAATTTCCGGAGCCCTCCACTACGCCGTCTCTCATAATCATATGGTGGTTTTGGAATGTTAAACCTCACATATCAATCAATTATCACCAAGTGATCTATCAAAATGTTGTAGAGGATCTGCAGAGGCCTATTTTGCGGTGAATGGCAATGGTTGAGGGGAAGTTTATTTGTCCATCGCTTGTAACCGAAAATTGCGAAGACGACGCGCTCTGCTTTTCCTGGTGACGTTTTTGTTGTCCTGAAAGATCGAATATCACCCCTGAAAGAGAAATGTCCCTGAGGAAGAAAACGAAACGCTGGTACATGCCGGTCGTCACCATAACACTACCATTAAGAAGTTTGAACGCTTAAGGTATATAAATAATTTGACATCTCGTGAAAGTGCTATGGGTGCACTTTATTTTTTTCTACAATTATGCAAAGCAGAGTTGTTACAACGAGTACCATTGTGTTGGCCCTAAACAAACCAAGCCACCCAGCCTCAATACAACGATTGGTGATATATTCCGAGTGATATGCGGCGTTACGGTAGCTTTTAGCGTGAAATAAACACAAGAGACGGACACTAGAGTTAGAGATTGCACCGTGCTTGAATTGTTCGAAGACTTTGCCTCCAGCTTTCATTTGTTTTTGTTGAATCTCTCTGTCTCTCTTCTATATTTTCCTTGCCTCAGCTTCCTTCCTACAGTTAGAGTTGCGCTTACTAATTTTGTTTTGTGTCATTCATTTTGGTAGGGTTTCCATCTCTCGTGTTTGTTTCGCGCTAAACGCTGCCTAGGAATGAACCAACTTCCCGGCAAGCCACTTTACTGAAGATGGAGGCGTGGCCATTATTTGGAGGGTATAGCCATGACTTAGACGGCTTTCTGCTCTCTCAAAGTAAAGTACCAAGTACTCTAAATCGTAACACTTTTTCTAAGCATGCGAACGTTTAGTCATTCATCAACTGTTTCTGCCTGGGAGAACCATAAGTGTGAGGCCCACGGCACGACTCTACGCTTTTGCATATATAGGAAAGTACCAAGTACTCAAAATCGTTAAGCACTTTTTTTTTCTAAATGATTCGGGACGGCTCAGTGCCCTCTCATAGTAGAATACAAAGTATTCTAAATCGGTGAACTTTTTTTTCTAAACACACGTCCGTGCCTGGGCATATCTCAATCGAAAGTGCCTGTGCAGCCACCTGAGTGTTCTTGCAGAATTTTCAGCGGCAGAGCACCTTTGGACCGTGGTGTGTCCATCCACACTGTCCGTTGATGTCACGGGGAGGTGCGTGGATGTGAGGTACAAAGAGAGGTTTAACAATATAATAATAAGTATCATAATGCGACAGAGCAATATAAAACAACTACAAGTACCAACCCTTTATGCTAGTCTGCGACTTCAACGTAGACATTATGGACATTCAGACCTAGCCTTGTCGTTGACTCTTCGCCCTTTACGTCATTCAAACGACGCTATATAGAGCAACTATCGAGTAGCGTACCGTATATTCGAAACAAGTGCGAGTCTATACCACAGTAGGTTCGCCCACCTGTATAGATTCACTTCGTGGAGATGCGTAGACTTTTCGCTCTTATTGTATGCTTTGTAGAGCAGACTGACTATTGGAAACTGTCGAATAGTATTGCTAGCTTCGGCAAGCATTGGTTATTTTGTGATAAACACCTAATAACGTTGACTTACAGCTTTTACAATGGAGACACTGCCTTTATTCAATCTCAAAACTTCTTTTCGGTAACCTGGTATCCCTGTGGTTTTCTAACGTATATATTTCCACCATTTTTACCCAGTTTTACAGATGATATATATATATATATATATATAATATGACCTCGCCGCGGTGGTCTAGTGGCTAAGGTACTCGGCTGCTGATCCGCAGGTCACGGGATCGAATCCCAGCCTCGGCGGCTGCATTTCCGATGGAGACGGCAATGTTGTAGGCCTGTGTGCTCAGATTTGGGTGCACGTTGAAGAACCCCAGGTCGAAATTTCCGGAGTCCTCCACTACGTGGTCTCTCATAATAATATGGTGGTTTTGGGACGTTATACTTCACATATAAATCAATCATATATATATATATATATATATATATATATATATATATATATATATATATATCGTTCAATCTCGACTCGCTAGGTACTTCATTCTCTTTAGAAAGGGTCATATTAACTCCCTTTTATCCTTTTATGTCTCATGACTTTTCGAAGAGAGCTATGATCTCCAAGGAGAGGTAATGCATAAAGACGCACAGAAAATACGCAAATAGATGGATGAATAATTTTATTATGGTCATTCGGTGCATGCGTTTAGCGCGCAGCGGGCCGCTCCCACGTTGGGACAGAAAGATCTTGCCCCTCTGCCACGTGGTGGGCCCGAAGGCACAGCCGAGAGGTGTGCTTCAAGGTCCGACGACTGTTTCATTTTTAAAGACGATAGTCTCTCATGGGGACCTTCGAAGCAAAAAAATTTGGTCTGTCTGTCTGTCTGTCTGTCTGTCTGTCTGTCTGTCTGTCTGTCTGTCTGTCTGTCTGTTCGCCCTTAACGGTACTCTAAACGACACCAAGAAGTACCCCAAATGGTCGACCCCATCCGCAGTGCCGACCAATATTGCTCAAAATTCAGCGTTCATACTTGCCCGATTGTCAATTGCGCATATCTGAGGCACCATAACAACATGTCAATATTCTGTATGTGTGTCGTTTTAATAGAAAAGGCATACTTCAGTAATTATAAGGACCGTAGCGTTTATCACGCTGCGCTCACCATGCAACGCTTGCATGAAAAGGCAAGTGTTTCCAACGCTTTGCTAGGGCGACACTGTGGTGCCACCTACCCGTCGCCTTGCGTTCTACACCTTGTCGCCTCAGACACGGGCGCGCACGTTGAGCGCTTTGTTTACCAGGATAACTGTCAGGTAGCGCTCATTGTCTCACGTTTGATGTGACTCGATGCGCTAGTTCGCCTCCGCTGCACGCTCGAGGCACTCTAACGCAGCACCTCTAGAATACCATTTACCGGTTTTCTTGCGCAGAACATCAAATAAACGTTTTGTTCACTCCCTCCAGACGCAAGACTGTCGTCTTTCGACGACATTTGGAGTGTTACAAGCATATACGGGGCAAATTTATTTTTTATATCGTAAGCCTCTTGCGTATCCTGTGGGAACGAGTAAAATATAATAAAGGATCGTTCAATGGAGGGCAAGGCACCAGGTATTCCTTTCACTCAGCAGTTTGCTTTAAGTGATAGCCGCAGCACTCAACCGGGTCGTGGAGTCCACTCATTAACTCTTCACGAAGGACTCCAATCTGCACTGCATGGTCCATTTCTCACGAAAGAAGGCGAGCACTAACAACTGAAGTGTTCTCTTATTGTCTCCTAAAAGAGTAGTTATGCGCTGTTTTCCTTCGATGCACAGCTTTTGGCCAGTATATACGTCAGATGGTAACGTCATGTGCAGTTTTTTAAAATATTTTTTTCGGTTAACACACACCCTCATGCGTATACGGGAGCAGTCAGAGGAGTTGCTTACTCCCCCCCCCCCCCTCATTCATGTGCTTGTCGCGGGTTTTGAGAAGAACTGGAGGGTCAACAACAATGTCTGAAACCTTTTGTTGACGGCGTTCGTCCCCCCATCTATTCTATTCAATTTCCGTGCCCTGTTCCTTCAAGGTCGCGTGTCTACCTCCTGCTCCGATTTCTCTTCCGTCTTTCTTTCTTTCTTTCTTTCTTTCTTTCTTTCTTTCTTTCTTTCTTTCTTTCTTTCTTTTTCTCTTTCTTTCTTTCTTTCTTGCTTTCTTTCTTTCTTTCTTTCTTTCGGTATCTCTTTAGGAGGGGGGCGGGGGAAGCGTCTGTTGGAAGTACGCTGTCGCATGTCGCGTGCTGCTCGCGTCTTTTGTTGTTACGGCGAGCAGCCTTTCAGCCGGTATACGCGCTACAACATCTGGCTCTGTTACCTCAATTTTTCTGAGCAAATAGGGCTGCATTGCCACAGTGCGTTCAAAATCGTGCTCCATCTTAATGTCTCAAACTTGAGTTATGTTCCGTTGCTTCTCCATCCTTTTTTTTTATTTTTTTGCAATAGCATCGCCGTGCTTTCCTGTGAATTGCACTCGCAACTACATCAGCACCCGAAGTTCATCACTTGAAATGAATGAGTCCAAGTCTCCGAGATGTGAAATTTCAGGGGCAGAAAAATTAAGAATGTCCCTGTTTCAGAACATATTATTATTTGTATTCTTCTGCTAGTTTTACTTGTTCCCTACGTCTATCACCTTTGATTTTATTGATTTATATGCCAGTTTTTGATTGATATACTACTTGACTGGCAATTGTTATACCAATTTATATGCAAATTCATATACCTGTGTATATACTTGGGGATATACAAGTTAATATACCAATTGATGTACGTTTGATTGATATACCAATTGTGCTCCTGACCAACGTATTGCTAAGGCTGTTTTCTTAAAGAAAGCACACTACACGGGTGTTTGAAAAAAAGTTTTAGACGCCTCGTTTCTTTGTATGACACAGTATTACGGAAAACCATCAGGTAAGAAAACTATTCAGGGGTCGTTAACTGTACTGTTGAAATTTTATTGCAGTAATTGTGATTCAGATGTGAAGAAAGTAAAGTATGCAAAGTAAGTTTTTTCCATTAAATTTTTGTCTCTACATGGGTGTTGTTTATTTAGTTCGGCGTATAAGATAGGTCTAACTAACTTGCTATTTTATCATATCGGTTTGGCGAGCTTTTATGTGGTGCCAATTTCTTTGCTACGTAAACATTTATACTGCAAAACTGAGTACGCCTAGGAGATGTTTGTCCGTGTGTTCAAATTCATTGTATTACAGGGTTGTTGACAACTTCGCAGGCACTTAAGCAAAGAGGGTCATGGCCCCGCCCCAGAAATTTGTCCTGTCGGCCATAATCCCGCGCTGCTTTTTTTTCCTTTTTTCATACTTTTGAAAAATTATGCCTTCGGCACGTTACCCCACAGAAAAGTCCTGTCTACGTGCCTGCGACACAAATGGTTTTTTCAATGAATATTTAGGAGAAGAGGGATACGCGGGAAGACACATAGGATAAAATTCGTCTATAAATACATTTTTATTTTAAAAAAACACGTGACTGGAACACATGGCCACAAGTGCGATTTCAACTGCGTTCGTTTTGTTCACTATCACTCTTAACATTCGTGCATTTTTGCGAGAACAGCATTACAAGGCGATGTATGCCAACTATGTCCAGCAAAATGTATTCTCAGCGCACAGCACCAGCATACCCACAACAGCGGTCCCTACTCTCGCTGCGAAGTAGCGTTGTTCAATTTCATGAGGATGCAGTTGGATTAACAATTGACTCTTATTGCGATATCAATTATATGAACACTCTGGGCTGCATTTTGCTGATGGCATCGGCATCACTCATTGTATTAGTATACGTAACCATGTATATGAGAGTGCAAGAAAGAAAAGTAAGAGAGAAAAAAATATACTCCGGCGCGTGAAATCAAACGTGGGACCTCTGAAGAGTAAGGGCGGGGCGTTAGCCACTGAGCCACAAAGGAGCACCTCCTTGAACCTTGAAACGGCAAACTACTATATATTTACTACTTACCGCTGGTGATGAACGTCTCAGGTGGAACTATCATGTTTTCAGCATTTCTAGCAGGATGGGGCAATGAGCGCACGTCATTACATCGTCACGACGCGGCGGCACCCGTTCTCATCTTCCACGCGTACTTTGCCCCGCAGAGAGGGAACAGAGTGGACGCTAAGGCACGTGCTTATCTCGGGGTGAGGACATTCACATGTCTTGGCTGGCCTTGGGCATTCGCCAGAACGATTCTGTTGTAGTTACCGGGCGCAAAAAGGTCACTGCAATCATTGCACAGTCTCCGTTTGCGAAAAGGGTGCGTTTTTCAGACACAGCGAAGTAACTGAGACGCTTTTTCGGGCAAACTTTGCTTTGCTCTAGCAAATTTGAACCGGTACTCTTCGTGCGATTGATGCAAGGGACACTATTATTCCGCTCTGTCAAATTATACTGCTATATTTTAATGAATGTTGGTTAAAAAGGGGTGCTCAAAGGCGTCAGGACCAATAAGTGACCACCAGTAAATTTTCGCCCTTGATCAGGCACCCTAAAGTTTTGTCTTGAAAGAAAATAGAGATCCGATGCCAACCAGAACAGGCGAATATACAACAGGGTTAATGAACATGTTGGCACGGTCACATAGTCGCAGGGCGGCGAAAAAAACGTAACAAACGCACGTAAACATCAATTCGAACCCAAGTGATCGTGTCACCTACCCTTCCTTCGGCGCATATTCAGTCTGGCGAATAAGCCGACATTTCGCAGTCTTAAATTTGATAAGTAAAAACTGTATGCGCGCTTGGTTTTCTCGTTAAAAGTGATTTTTCTTTTTTAAAACTGTTTGCGAGCGCATGAAGCAATCTCTACAATATTTCTTACGTTTTAGTTCTTGTTAGCTCATTAATCACAATATCATGTCAAAAATAGGCAAACATGGTGTTTACAGCCAGTTTGTATACACGGTTGATGACGCCAAGCGTATTTCTGGGCCCGTGCCGGGGTGTGTTGACCTTGTGAATATTTCTCTTGCGGGGGCTTAGATCGCTGCCAGATAGTGAAATCACGAAAGCCATTGCGAGCTCCGAGAAACTTCGAGAATAGTACCAAATTCGCGCTTTTGTGTCAGCTCATTTGTGAAAGCTTCTAGCAAACCGCTCTAACAAACAAAAAAGGATCCTTCGTTAGCTTTACTAGAACCATTAATTTGATGTTTTAAAACCTGCTGTCGGCTAGCACACTAGGTGTTTGAGAAATGGAAGCTGCAATCATCGATAGCGAATGGAGATTATATATACAAACAAAATATCTTTTTATTAAAAAAACACACAAATTAAAAAAATTAAGGGGCCTTTAAGCTTCCCCTCTACCAGTTAAACACGATAGTGGTATTTTGTTCCTAATGCGAACTTCAAACATTTAGAGTATGAAATCTTTTCCAACTTGCTATATGCAGCCAATATACGGCGCCTTAAGGGAGCAGTAACTTCTGTGTCTTTTGTAGTGGATGACTGGCTTTAAACTATGAAGTCATTACGATAATCACATGTTCTGACGCCCAACGGCTGTGTACGCTTGTACCACGCATTATTGCAGCGATAATTCATGCTGTACTGTGAAGCCTCCATGCAGGATATGTGTGTTTGTAAAACATGAAAGTTATTTTCACTGCCGTTTCAAGCAGAGGAAGTTATTTTCACCCGATTCACAAGCAAAAGCGTGGCTCTGCAACCAACTTTAGACGACAGATCATTGTTTTATTCACAGTCATGACGCATCTTGTTTTTTAAGACATTCTAAAATAAACAACCATAAGAGAACTTTCAATCTCTCATGGTATTAGCTTCCTTCTTTTCAGAAAGAGCTCTACCAGTAATACTCTATACGATCCGTTTTGTGCTGTTGGGACTTTGTTAGCTTTGTAAAAGCACCATGATTGATAGACATGCCGAACCACCATGGTCAACGAGGTCCGTCTTCTGAAAAGAAGTGGCTCAAGCAAGCACTGTTGTTGAGACTTTCAACCCTGTTCCGGAGTGGCTTACCCTTCTGGATGTTTGTGTGTCTTTGTCTGACTTCTGATGAATTGTGTTGGGCGTAGTTCACCATTACTGATGTTGATTCCATGCATTAAAAATATATATATGCGTAGCTGGGTGGTAGAACACACACTTGCCATGCGCACGACTTGGTTTTAATCCCTGCTCAGATCCAGAATTTCTTATTATGTTTATTTGCATCTTTCTCTAATTTTTGGTCAAACTAGGATGATTTTTCGCTCACAACTAAGGACGCCGACGCCGACGCTGTGTTTTCTGCGTAACTACCTCTTTAACGCTGTCGCGTTAACGTGTCATTGAAGCAATGCAATCATTAACACTTCACATCAGCATTAACAACAACAGCAGCAACAAAATATGCTGTCAAATTGAGCGGAAGTTAGTGGCTTGATACAAGTTGACGCTGTAGTGAGTTTAATACTATTCATATGAACGAGATTGGTTACGTGCACTTACTTTTGGATTACGCTATACGTCCCCCCGCCAAAATGGCAACAGGTAGAAATTACCGGTTAAATAACTAATTACAATAAGGGCTCATGAGGTATTCAGTAATTCTTGCAAAATCAGTGTATGTTGATAGCAGAAGGTGTTACAACGTTAACGTTTTGCGAGCAAGTTTATTCGTTTGCTTTATTTGATTTTTTTAATTTTTTTTGCTGCAGTTATTTACCATTGTTTGTTCGAGTTCTATGTTCAAAGGCTAAAACAGAACTAGTCTTGAGGAAGACATGAATGGTAGAACTTTATTTCGTCAGAAAGCAACTGCGGACGATTCTGTGTTAGATGGCCATCAACCCAAGGTTGGCGGCGACCTGTGTGGCCCACTCCACGACCCCTAGCTGGACCACTGGGTCTGAGCTGGTCAACACGGCCTCCCAGTGATCAAGAAAGGAATTATGCATAATATCCACCGGTGGCGGCGAATCGCCTTGTCGAAACGTTGGCTCCACCCAACCCATTTTTACCAATTTTCATCACAAAGTAATGGAGTATGTTTTGTTCATCGTTTAGTAAATGATGTGACGAAGACTTCTCACAGTAAAAACAACACTGAATGGTGGGTCCGGTAAAAGGAGCTGCGCGCTTCTATAGCATGTGTTGGAGCACGAAACAATACATCTGTCTTCCCGTTAACAGCTTTTGGATCGCGCTGTAACTTGGCAGCCGGACGTTCCGCTTCCGGACGCCGGGCGCAAGGTGAAAGAACGACGTCTCGAAGAATGCACCCCTAGGGAGCCGGTTGCCCGACTCGTGGAGATGACAGGTCGCGCCCGCAAACATTCACGTCTTCCATTCAAAGGGCGCGGAACAGGAACCCTTGGGCCTCGCTTTGCTTCCCCACTTCCTCGCCTTCTTCCGGTGCCTTTCCTCTTCCGCTGGAAAGCAACATAGAGAAAGAGTGAAAGAAAAGACTTTTACTTTTGAGCAACGGCATTCTTGAATGCAAGGTGCGGAGTTCTCACATATACTCTGGACGTACGAGCTACAAATCGCACCGCGGTTGAATTGTTTGAAACTCTGCTTTCAAGTTTTTTTTTTTGTTTATTCTTTCTACCTTTATATTTTCTTTGTTTCCGTTTATTTCCTACATGTAAAGTTCAGCTAGCTAATTTCGCTTTGTGTCATTCGTTTCTCTTCGGGTGTGCCTGTGCTTGCGCTTTTTTGTACCCTCCTCCATGTTCCTTTATTTACAATGCAAAATTTTTGTTAAAGTTTGTTCATATGGCCATGCAAAGAATGCGTCAGCAAATAAACTAGCTGACGTGGTGTTGCTTAGTGTCGTTGTCTTAGGGCGCGTAATTTGAAGATTCACGCGCGCGAATGCCGTAAAGGTGTCATAAAACGGTTGATCACCTCCATCGGTGGTAAGAGGAGTAATGAGAAAAATCAAGAGGGCGTAAGTGAATGATGATGAATGCGCGAAGCAGTGGGATTGATGGTGTTACCGTAAAGCACACGTGACATTGCCCACTCGAGATCGTAAATGAGTGACAAAGTGGTGTACAGTTATGTTCAGTGTTTATTTGTCATAACTGCTATGTGTGTTGAGTTGCGAATGTCGTTTTGCCTTCTTTACTATGGCTTTGTGGTATCGGATCAAGCCTGAATATGACAAAGACAATGTTTGGGCACGCTCCCCTATAGTGGTTGTTGGTTGATTGCAGTCAAACAAAATGCATCGTGGAGCATTTCGAGCCGTCATCTACTGCATAATCCAGTTGCTGTCTCTGATCATCACTGTCATCAGCGTCATCGTCATTACAGCTGACACGCATGCCAACGCCCTCAATGAGCAAACCTCGACATTAGAAGCTTCGCCCTTTAAATTGCCATCACTATCTCATCATGAGGCCATTTAGATGCTTCAGATGTCGCATAACTTGACGTCGCATAATGGCATCTTAACATATCATCATCCATTGGTGAAACGTGGGCTATCATGAAGGCACTTTAAAGCCAGATGCGGAACAGAAACTTCGCGGAGGGGGGTGAGAGGAAGAATTAATACACTCGACTGAGAAGAAAAATATGAATGCTATCATCTTTGAGTCGTCTTAGGGGAGTACACTAGGTAGAGCAAGAGAGTTGTTGTTGTTGTTGTTGTTGTTGTTGTTGTTGTTGTTGTTGTTGTTGTTGTTGTTGTTGTTGTTGTTGTTGTTGTTGTTGTTGTTGTTGTTGTTGTTGTTGTTGTTGTTAATAAGCTCACTGCACCGAGACTTGTAGCTTGCTGTTGACGCCAACATTTGGCATCGCTGGGCTTGGTTTAATGAACAAGCTTATATGACAAGTATACGAAAACATGAATACATCATATCAATTGCTTACGAGAACATGCGCTAACGTTGGTATGGCGTATAGTACGTTTCAATATGGATGCAATGATTAAGAATTTAATGATTAACCTTGTTCTAAAGAGCATGACATCATAGGCTCAGAAAATGTAAAGTGGTCTATTGAGGCTGCGCTGATTCCACTATACCTTGCAGTGTATTGGCTCGAGCTAATTACCAGGAAAGCCCAACGACCCTCTGGAGCGCGAATATTTGTTCTCTGCCTTTGCAAGTTGTACACCGACGATATCGCCCACAAGAAGTGCAAGCTGGGCGTTTCAGTTGCCTTAATTATCGCGGAAGAGGTGCGGAAATGATCGTTCATAGTGATGTTTACAAGACGAGGAAAATGAATTAGTTTATGTCTGTTGCCCTTATGCTGGCATGCAGTTGAGAACTACCGAAAAGAAAAAAGAAAACGCGTTTGGTTGCCAACACGTTTAACAAGGCATTTCACTACAGTCATAGCTCCGATCCAATTCAAACTCTGGGCATGACGAGGTCGTCGTACATGCTATGGTACCTTTGCCAGTTACCTTTGTATAATGTTTTAGGAGACCTTACGTCGTGAGTGAGCAACTGCATGAAACTCTCCTTGAGCAAGTGATAGTGGCGGAAACTTGTTTAAATGGCTAATCTGACTAAAAACAAGTTGATATCTGCAAGTTTTATAGAGTTTTATATTGTAATTGCTGACGGCGTCTTGTCGTTATCACTGTTTTTTGCATTTGATAGTGGACTCTGTCATGTGAAACTCCGATAGAATCAACAAGGAATCCGGCCCTGTGGTTAATCAATTATGCTATTCACGTGTGCTTCAAAGTTTGGGCCCCAAACGGTTTAGCTATATTTACATTGCTTGCTTCGATGCTCGCCCACGGTTAGATATTGGCCGCCAGTATAAATACCCTTCGCGTCCCAAGAAAAAGCCTTCCGTAAACTTGGTACTCTGCAGTCGGTTACCACAGCAGTTGAGCAGCTTTCAGTTTTACGAGTTGATATAAACGGGATTCATTACTAAGGCTGGGACTTGATTCAGGTAGAGCATAATTACAAAAAGCGCGCTCAATATTTTTTTCTTGACATGGAACTTCGGCAGGTGTGCGCATTTCTCTTTTTGTCTTTGAATGTGCTGTGCTGCAGCCGATCAGAGGAGAGTCTTGCGAAGTATTAAATACATTTTGTCATTTAGTAAGTGCTGCGCTAAAAACTCTAGCTTATGCTGTTGTAAAAAAAGGTAACTAAGAAGGAAGATTACTGCGTTTGCTTGAAATTGGAATGACGTAGAAAGTGCAGTTTTGAACCTTACGAAACGCAAGCAAGCGTTGAAAGTTTGGACTTGAAAAACAATAGGCGTTTCCCTATGGCATCACGTAGTTTATTAAAAGGAAATTAAGAACAACGTACAACGCCCGAACAGAAAAATAACGCTTTGAATCTTTTGATCGCGATTTGCGCAGATCTGGATCACACTTCGTGATCGGAATAAAAAGATGCTCACTGCTACACGGTACGTGAGTGAACATGCGGGCATCAGAAAGTCAGGAGAACGGGGTCATATTTCTATGCACAGACCGCGATAGTCTTGATCCCGATCAGACTGATGGCGATTATATGTGACCATACCTGATCCGAAACAAGCTTGAACCAAATCTATGCTTATCACGATTGAGAGTGTCCTTGCAAAATTGGTATTACTTGATTAAATGCCTAAATGAAGCATGGTGGTGGTGATGATGATGATGGTGGTGGTGATGATGATGATAATGTTGTTGATGATGATAACGGTGATGATGATGATGGTGGTGGTGGTGATTTCAGTTGCTGGTAGTTCTCTAATAATAAAACACTGCTCTTTTGCTTCCTTCTCTTTCCTGTGTTTGGGTAAAGCGAAGCTGTTCATTGAACCTGAATAACGTGCTTCGAGACAACAAAAACACACTCTGGAACTAATGTATCTACTGAGATGCACAGTCGCGTTCAATGTGAGTTGCAGCAAGCTCCATGTGCTCAAATTGGCGCTAACACAGCAAAGTGAAATCTACACACACACAAAAAAGTTGGCGAATTGAACTCTTTTAATTAGCAATATTTTAGTAACCAATTTAACCTTAGTCGGTGTTACTGTTCAGACT
This sequence comes from Rhipicephalus microplus, assembly GCF_043290135.1. NCBI lineage: Eukaryota > Metazoa > Arthropoda > Arachnida > Ixodida > Ixodidae > Rhipicephalus > Rhipicephalus microplus. The sequence continues at coordinate 64,124 of NW_027464934.1, forward strand.
TGTGATCACTTAACTACAGGCAGTGTGCTGTAGAACAGGCAGTGTGCTGTACTACAGCACACTGCCTGTTCCACTGCACACTGTTCCACAGTGTGCTGTAGGCAGTGTGCTGTACTACAGCACACTGCCTACAGCACACTGTGTGCTACAGGCAGTGTGCTGTACCAAGAGCGACTGCTTGTGCCAGCGATCGGAAAACATAATATAAACAACAAAATAACAATTGTTACTCAGAATGGGGCACGGCATCCGTGGTATAAAGGGTGCACGCGTTCGCTACTAACAAAAACTGTAAAGCAAATAAAACAATTTGATGTCACTAATGCACAATCATCCATGTTGGGCCTCAGGATAATGCTTGCATTGTCCATTTTTTGGTGTTCCTCAACTTAGCAAGTGGTTTTTCAACTTAAATGAGACTTTCATTTATCATTTGTGCTATAGGCCATTACGTGCTCGGTAAAGAGAAGAAATAAATAATTGTCAAAACAATAGCCTGTTTTTTATTCTTTTATAGAGGCGATTGAGCGACAAATGAAATTCTGAGTGCATTTCTTGAGCCACTCATTTATTCGTGACGTTTGAGGTGGTAGCGCGTCAGCATGACGCAGCACACCGGATAAAAAATCAGCCCCAATGTGCTTGAAATAATGTGAACGTCATAACAGTATACGTTTAATCTAGTAATAGTTAGATTTGCCTAATTGGTATAAATTACGTACGTTGAAAGGTAAGTATTATTTGACATGGTGCGCACGATGATATGAAAAAATTTAACGAAGTACCGTAATAGTGATGGTCATGGCCGGGCATACTTAGTCATTCGCACTTGACGCATAGTAGGCAATTCTACCATAATTTATAGTTAATGCGAACCATTTATTACTCCAAGCACTTTCGGCGTCTACCTGGTCGCTTAGGCCAGGAAGCCGCTTTCCAGGCCGATTTCTCCTCCTTCTTCTCATTGAACACCTCCTTCTTCTTCTAGTCGCTTACGTCTGGAAGATCTCGTGATCACCACCTTAACTTGGCGCGAACTAATTTTAGTATCGGAGGGTAAGCTGGTTCGACAAAAATGACGCGTTGGTCAAAACATAAGTAATGTCACAATCCCACCACGTACGCCATCAAACACGTCCCGCCAGACAGTCGCACATACCCGCGGGCGGGTCATGTGCCGCTGGTATTCCTGTATGTGCCACAGGTGATGGAAAATTTAACATCAGCCCGGGAACGGCGACTACCGACATGGGTAATTCTGACTCATGAGCGTTAAGAAAAACCTGACATCTGCGGCGTCGACCCGGCGAATGCAAAGAAAACTTGTGAAGGTGCATGCCAGCCAGAATCGAACCCCCGTATTCAGCGTGACGACCGATTGTTTTACCACAGAGCCATGCCAGGTCTCGCAACTGCTTTTCAAATCGACAGTAATGTTTGGGAAGCGTCCATTGGGGAGGCTGTGATGACGATCAAGTTTTATAAACACAACATATATTAGTATTCCTAAGATACAGCAGTCACGTCGAGTTAACCTCAAACGTAAGGTGTCACACGCTGCAAGCATTGTCCAGCTCTACCATCCTCGCGAGCACCAGGGTTTCATATCAGCTTACCGCTTCTGGTGTTGCTCATACTCAAGCTCCTGCTGGCATCGTTGCGCAAGTGCAGCTACTCGTCATATAAACATCTGCAACTGTTCAATATGTGTCTGTGGGTGCAACATTTTTACATATATTTACCATCATTTCATAAGTGTCGCTCAATAAAAAAAAACAACATGGTCACCTTCCCTCCACATGCTTCGCATAACATCGATTCCCAAGGTACGGGGGATCTGCCGAATTCTTTTTTGTACTCACTGTCCGAAATTATCTTGTACGTTCAGTAACAGATAGTAACGGTGCATGTACCCACGCCACCAAAGGCTTGTCTTATATAAAAGCCTATTATCGCATTTCTTCGCTGTGGCTTGAACAAGAGGGTCATCAGAAATGTGTTTATCAGACAGTTCGCGTAGGATTGTCTTCAACTCATCTAGCGTATGCAAAAAATTCTTTTCTTTTCTAACGAACACACGGCAAAACGAATGGAAATACAAGTGACACAAATTTAGGTTCAGATCTATCGTGACAAGTTCAATGCATTGCATGTGAGAACTTACTTTGATTGAGCGAGGAAAATTGTAAAATCTACTGAGAGACATATAAATTTTTATGATTTCAAAGATAGTGCAGAGAGTGTCACGTAAAATAAATCATAGAGAACTAACTTATAAGTCAGGTGTGCGGCAGACACGTTCCTCGATGGTCGCCACGAAATACGTTACCATTAGGAAAACGCATGTACCCATATTTTTTTTAGATTAGAACCGAGACTTTATACGCTACAATATCATCATCTGGGAAGGACTCTGTTGCAGCATCGTGACGGGCACTGGTGGCCCGCGGAGAGCCAAGCAAGCTTGCTCTCTTGTAACTGGTTAACGGCCACGTTGTGAGCTTTCCTGCCTGAGGGACATCGTCAAGTTTCCCAACTGGCAGCCCCGCAGTTCATTAGTCAAAACTATAAAAAACTTAACTAATATTGACCTATTACTTGAACTCACAACTTTTTGTCCTTGAAAAGCTGCTGATATCAAGTAATAGAAACGATGCAGCAAGTTCATTCACAAAACAAGGTCCAGGATCTACTCTACTGGGTAAGCACGTTATCAGCGCTACTTGATTGTGGCTATTTCGCCAGACATTTGACACACAAGAACACTTGCGTTATCTATTTTTAAAAATATCAATAAGGTGGGAAAAGGAAACCCACAAACCACGTATGTAACCTCGACTATCACTGAAGCCTCAGGCAGATATTGCTCTTCCTATACGGCGCTATACTTAACAATGCATGAAGGACAATGTAATTTCAAGGGCTGGTTTTTCTTTTGAAGACATCATACTCATGAGAATCAACCGACAGTAATGCCAGGCAAAGTGCAGGGGATCGTATTAGAAATATTCGTAATGTAAGTCTGAAGAAACAAAAGGGGACGAAAAGATAACTTGCCGCTAGCAGAATACAAACCTGCCACCTTCGAATAGACAAATCCGATGCTCTACCTATGAGCTACGATGTCGGTCGTCCCCCCGTTCATTTTATAGCGTATATATGTGTATTTAACCGGGGTAGTGTCACGAATGCTGCCTTTTTTGTAACCCAAAGATGCATACATTCTAAACAGTTTCCTGTTTAGCATTATCCAACGTTCTTCCACCTTTAAAGAAAGTCCTGCTTAAAACTACGACACAATTTGGGCCCACGGCAAGTCCTGCCGCAGTGGTTTAGTGGCTAAGGTACTCGGCTGCTCACCCGCAGGTCGCGGGATCGAATTCCGGCTGCGGCGGCTGTATTTTCTATGGAGGCAAAAATGGTGCAGTTTCGTGTGCTCAAATTTGGGTGAATGTTAATGAATACCAGGTAGTTGATATTCCCGTAGCCCTACACTAATCACACGGTGATTTTGGAACGTTAAATCCACATAACAATATGGCCCACGGCAAAGCAGCGCCATGCCTTGCGCGCCGCGAAAGTGATGTTGACGTTTCGGCGTGTCCCGAGCCTGAACAAAACTTTGTAAACAGTGCAATCTATGAATCTGAGCGTGTGAGTCCGTGACTGTATAATACTGTGGGATTATCGGTGTATGTATCATAATCATCACCCACCACTGGTAGTAGCATGCCAGGCGTATAGCCTGGCTGACATTTCCAGCTTTTCATTAAAACACTTCTCTCTCTTGAAAGCATGTAGGCATTGGATTGTTGGTGGCTAAACGTCGTGAAAACATGTCGCTTATATCTCTCTCTTGTGAAAACGCTGAAGCGGGGATGACACTAAATGCGTGCTACTGGCTGCTGCGTTAGGACAACTCACAGTACTTCAGCCTTTAGTGTTGCTTGCGCGTCTAAGAACGTGTAAGCATATGTCTACCAAAAAAGTGATCAAAATAGACATTTCACTCAACTGCAGAGAAAAGTGCAGATGCAAATGACAAATAGGTAGACAAGCACATCTATCTCGCTCATTGCCCACTCAAAAACGTCAGCGCTCACGCGAGAAACAAAGCACCCGTTCCCGTTCTTCAAATCGTAACTCTTCTAACGTCTATTTTCAGCTCGCGTTGTTCTCAATTGATATTAATGCTTCCAAGCTTCCGATTGAACTCGCCAAAAGTGCGGCCGAACATCACAGGCCCCCCAAAACAATTTCTCTCGCCGGACGGCAACGACTGTTCGAAGACGTGTAGGTCGTTCTTTTTAAATTTTGCTCGACTTCGAGGACTACTTATTATTCTTCCTTGTCTCAACTGGAAACGCCGCCTCGGCGCAGCATCGTGATTCAATTTGCCGTATTTGTTTCACAACTGAACTCGCAAGCGATCGTCCTCAGACACTGGAGCGATTGATATCATGTTTCAATACCTTCAACGCTCTGGTGCAGACACGCTATTTCCTCCTTCATCACTTCCGTCCCGCGCGCTTTAAAAATATCAAATACCGCTGAGACGCTCAGACATCACACACACTTCCGTATTCAGCTATCGTTGGCGAAGTGTACGGCGTTGAAGTCGCAGATTGAGACGGCGTTCTCCGTTCCTTGATAAATTTCTCTCGACGCGGTGACCTTACCGCCTTCAACTACTCTTTTGCCTTTTTTGAAACATCTCCGACACGAGTCAAGTGAAGCGTGTTTTTTCGATCTTCGAGGCGCGGGTGCACGTTGCAATGCCGGACCCGTTTTTCTCGCTTCAGTGTGCGCGCCACTGTCGTGTGATCTCGCTGCACAGTATAGACAGCCGTCGAGTGAGCAGCGGGCATATCATTTTGCGCTCGCTCGAACCCGATGCAAACGCTCGAAAGGATCCGCATTTCGTATAGTCCCATAGCCTTTCCGAACGTGGTGCCCTACAGACTTACTGAGCCATATGGAATGCTGAAAGTCCCGAGAATATTCAGTAAGCATGAAACACATTTGCTGACACTGTGAGACTTGGAAGGAGCGAGTTCAGCGCGTAGGCACAATAGTCGGGTAGGGTGACTGAAATAATTTAAAGCGTAGTTTCATCTCGTAGCTGCGTTATGGATTCACAAAGGAGAATATTAAAGCGTGGATGCACGTTGTCGAAGTGAGGAATCGGCAATGACATATAGAAGTAAAGGTGCAATGATTGTAGGCCGTGTTTGGGAAATCATGTTCAGTCCCATGCTTCATGTTTACTGTGCGCCAAGCTTCCTCTAGGCGCATTGCTTAACCGCTATAGAGCTGTGCTAACTTGGTGTCTGCCATAGAGTCGCTGGAGTGGGAAAAAAACGGCCCCAAAAAATGGCCAACGACCCGAAGAGTAGGTTTTTGAGAGCCACAACAGATACTGTTCTAGGACAGCAGCTCCAAGATACAGTTGAAACTCGGTGTAACGAAGGGATGAAGACGCTCAAATCATTTCATTTAGAGTAGAATGTTTTGAAATTGTAACGATGATTTTTTTACCCTTCAAGATCCTCAACTGTAACTTAGCCACCCGAAAGTTGTCTAAGCATTCTATTCGCACCTTTAACACGTTGATCATTCAGTAACTGCAACCCTAGCACGAATTCGTCCCATGTCTGGGCGACACAGGCAACGTGGACGGTTGATCACGTGAAGCTACGATAAGCTGTCGAGATTGAAAGATAAGAATAACGAACTCGTCTTCGCAACGAGAAGGACAGGGGACGTTCAGGGGCCGTTAGAGGGCCCGAATAACGTCGTGTTGAAGCATGTCGTCGACTTGCTCGTTGATTGCGCGGCGTTCTGTGGGAGATACGTGATATGGACGTCGTGACAGTGGTGGTTGGGCGCGTGTGTCGATGCGAAGCGTAACAGTGGTTGTGCGGCCGAGAGGCGGTTGAGCAACGTCGAAACAAGAGGGAAATTCTTTCAACAGGCCCAGAACCTGGGATCGCTGGACCAGCGTAAGGTTGTTCGGAATGGAGAAACCATATACCTCAGTGGTAGGTGACGCAGATATAGGAACAGCACTGAGCGTATACTGGAATTTGGGCAGTTCGTGTCATAGGGTTCATCCATAACTTGTGCGTCTTCGACGGGGTCCACGCTGCCTATGCGTTTCCCTCGCACTTACGTAACACTCCACAGGGTTGAGCTCATAAGGAAAATAGAGGTGCTGCCGTGAGTGACTTGCGCAGTCGCGAAAGGAACCAGCAAGGCTTTCTTCATGAAAACATGGTTAGATGGCGAGAGGAGTGCAGTGGTGTCGAAAAGACTGGCGCTATAAACCGACACCACCGTTGAAGAGTTTGCAGGCACTTTGGTGTCGTTTTAATGAATACCTTGCTTGCATCCAATGGACTGTCGGCCGGCGTCGAATGAACGACGGCGTCGTGACGGGAGCGAAAATCCAATCCTAGGATGACGTCATGAGAGCTTTCAGGAATTATTATACATTCGACGGCGTACATCGCGTCCGCGGGCTCTGCACACCAGTGTAGTTCACGGTGAATGCTTTAGGTGCTGGCTGTATGGAGGGAGAGCCGGGAAAGTGGCGTCGGCCCTTTGTGCAGTATATAATCGGCAAAGTTTGGCGCCCATTGCGGATACGACAGCTCCAGTATCTACAAGGTCAGATGCGCCAATACCGTTTTCACATACGGCTATCACATTCGGTGGGCTTCTCTGAGGACTTTGGCAGTTCGACACCGTCGCAGCCCTTGCCTTGTGGACTGCGACGACTAGTTTTGCTGGTCACCTGCGAAAAGACGTGGCCGCATCTGTGACAGTGAGGGACGTCGTGGAGGCTGTGAACGGCGTGTAGATGGTGCGGGGTGGGACGTCGGTGACATCGGCGGTGGTTGGGCAGAGTAAAGGCGGCTCGATTGGCTGGGAGAGTTGGATGCGACCTGAAGCTGCTGAACGCGATTGCAATAGCGTGCGAAGCGACCGGCGCAACCGCAGGTAAAACTGATAGCAGTTGGGGTGGTTGTCGAAAGTGCGCCATCGGTTCGCGGGTCTCATCCGTGTGGCACAATTAGATGGGCGAGGCGGCTACTGATATGACTTCATGGTGGGCGGCAGTCGGGACACCTGGATGACGTTGGCGCATGTGTGCGGCACAGTTGCATCGAAAGCCTGGGGTCTGGCGACGGCTTCAGTGTAACAAAGCGGGCCAGCCACAGGAATCGGTGGGGACCGCGTGGCTACAATTTGTGCGTAGCTTAGTGGCGCTGGAGGCGACGGTGATATTCAGGAATGACCTCCGTGATTTCCTATGGAATCGCTCGGCGGAGGGGAGGCGGAAGTGCAGTTGACGCTTGTTAGCACGTTGAGGTGGAGCGAACGCCAGTAATAAGGCCTGTCGAGCAATTCCCTCCCGCACGAACTAATTGATTTCAGCGAGCAAGGTGGTGTGGTCAGAAACGGCCGACAAGCCCGCGAGATCACCGTCGCGTAATGGTGGTCGACGGGTCATCAAGTTTTGCCGGTGCAGATCCCTGTAACTTTGGAGCATCCTAATGACCTTTGCCATAGTGCGAGGGTTCTTGGCCAGGAGCATGGTGAAGGCATTGTCGGCGATGCCTTTCAGAATATGCGTGGTTCTGTCAGACTCCGACATGCTCGCGCCCACTTTTAAATGCGAAGCATTTCTTAGCAAACTTCGGCAATTTTGAGCGTATCTATCTATCTATCTATCTATCTATCTATCTATCTATCTATCTATCTATCTATCTATCTATCTATCTATCTATCTATCTATCTATCTATCTATCTATCTATCTATCTATCTATCTATCTATCTATCTATCTATCTATCTATCTATCTATCTGTCTATCTATCTATCTATCTATCTATCTATCTATCTATCTATCTATCTATCTATCTATCTAGAAGGCTCCCCGCTTTAGTACTGTTCTTCGTCTTGCACTGCCTGCACGGTGAGCTGATGGTAATGGCACTCGGCTGCTAATTATTTGTCGCGGGATTGAATGTCGGCCGCGGCAGCAGCGTTTTCGATGGGGCCGGATACGCTCGCGGCCCGTTCACTTAGATTTGAGGGCACTTTAAAGGACACCAGGTGGTTGAAATTTCCGGATAGCTTCACTATGGCGTCTTTCATAACAGTTTGGACTTGGGTTGCTAAACCCAATAAATTTTTAACACTCTATACTGTTTTCTTGCACGCTTGATACCTCAATTATGCACAAAACCGGCTGGTTTGTCATTGCGGTGGCATAGATGAGGTCCTCAGGAGCCGCTAACGTCGCTCACTAATAGCCTAGAGATTTTAAAGTTACTTGTTGCTTCCAGTAATCCCAACACAAAGAGAGAATCAGGCTACGTTGGTGGCTTGAAGTGGCAATTGAAATTCACTCGCATACTCCGAGTGCTTCTTAGCATTTGCTTGTGTTGGCTAAGCAAATACTAAAACCGTCTTGTGTATCCAAATAGGCCGCCGTGGTGATGCAGCGGCTTCGGTGCTCGGCCACTCACATGGCCTCCGCGATCGCGCTTTGATAGAGCAAAAATGCTGTAGGTACATATATATTGTGTATAGTGCAATAAAAAACACCAGATGGCCGATATCTCTAAAGTCCTCCTCTACGGCGGGCCTCACAATCGTTGCTCAGTTTTAGCGCGTAAGACCCCCGATATTTTTACGTATAGAAAATGCCATATCAAATGCTAGCCGTCATGCGTGTATACTAAATGCACGCACTGGTCATGATAAACTGGTTAACAAACTTGCCTTTCCTCCCTGTTCTGTTTTAGGTGTGTCCTTATGTATGGCAGATGCAAGATTGCCACAAGTAGCTACTTTTGCTCAATTATATCTCATAAGCATCTGTTAAATGAATCTGCGACGTTACTCATCGTTCGCTAATGTTGATTATCCGTAGTTGTTGTCTCAACGCTGGCTATTTTGTTCATGTTAATCCAGTGAATGAGTGTCCTAATGTTCCTATTTTACTTACCTGAGCAGCACGTACAATAAGAAAGAAAGACATCCCGCACATGCATTCGCTAACAAGAGGGCCGGCAGTCAACGCGTCTTCTTTTGTTAATTTTTTATTTCTTACTGGAGCCACCCAGTAAGAAACCCGAATCTTCAGTGGAAGAGTGTGCTCTTCAAAACTTTAGGAGACAAAAAAAAACAGCAAACAGAAATTGGTTCTCAGTGTATTTCATCTCGTGCAAAGAAAACAAAAAGGACATGCGTATGCCTTGTTAAGGGAGGCAAAAGAAAACTCAAACAAAAGTATTTATAAGCATTTTCGCAGAACCTTTGTACTCATAGACATCGTGAATTATTCATCGCATATGTCATAACGTTCGTTGTTTCTTATAGTACTTTTTTCTCCGTCTCTGTGCTCTGCTACCGCACGATATAGACACGTGCCTCGCCTTAAAAAAAGCAACAAGAAAAAAACAACCGTGAAGTTCTCAAGAAGCGGAGTCTTAGTGAGCAAATGAGCTGATTGACTGGCCACGTCCTCTTGTCCCACAGGATGTCATTTTATTCCGCATCTTTTATCATTTCTTTTCGTGTACCATCCCTCTTGCCCTTTCTGCAGGTCAGCATTTCGATCTTGCGTATAGTCGTTAGTTCGTTCTTTGCAAGAATAAGAAAAGGAATGAAACTTTAGAAATTAAAAGTCAAGATCAAGACCGGCAGCCGAGACAAGAGAAAGACGAAAGAGACCATACGGGTGCCTTTCAAGTCGACGAGGGAGCAGTTCTTAATTTATCATTCAACGCTGGACGGTCAACGTCTAAGTGGATGAAGATCCCGAAGAACCGTGACTCGTTCAAAGCACGTCCATCTCTGCGGATTTCTTCTCTGAGTATAGTTTTATTCTTCTTGGATGGTGTATGAGGCTGCGATGTGGACTGCTGAGGGTACTCGAAGGGAGGCTTCTCGTGTCACTGGTCTGGTTGTACGGGCGTTCCATGCTCGTTATTGGGATTAATTCTGCGTTCGTGGCTTTTCTCGAAGCCTTTCTCTTTTTCTTTTTTTTTTGCCTCGGCAATACACGTGTTCCAAATGCGTTCTAGCACGTCTTCGACTACAGAGTTAAAATGAAAATAAAAAAAATGGCAGCAAATCCACGGAATGAATGATGGAGAGTGGGGCAAAGCATTCATCCATCCATTCGTTCTTGCTTCTGTCCATCCATGCGTCCATCTGTGTCACCATCCATGCGTCCATTCGCATGCGTCTGTTCGTGCGTCTGTTCGTGCGTCTGTTTCTGCGTTCGTCCATGCATCCGCCCCTGCGTCTGTTCATGCGTCCATCCATGCATCTGTCTGTGTGTCCTTTCGTCCATCTATTCAACACTCCAAGTACCACTCTCTCGCATCTTTTCATCATATATTCCCCACCTAAAAGCACCGCCATCCAGCGGGCATTCCAAGGACTAAACGAGAGGTGGCACACGCACACTTTCTTACGGCCTGCGCTTCGTGTCTACTTCCCACCTTTAACCACCTCGAGTTCATGGTATATACTAGTTCACTGTATTTATGGCACTGTGGCCCAACGCTCGCTAAACCTTTCTAAAACCAAGGAGGTAACGCCCAGCGAGTATAACGTAGCAACCTTTTCCTGTCAGATAGTGCTCAATCTACATGCCAATGGCTGCCAATGGGAAATGAGAGACAGGAGAATTCGGCTTTTACTTTCTTACGGCTTGCGTTTCGTATCTACTTACCACCTTTAACCACCTCGAGTTCATTCATGGTATATACTAGTTCATTGTATTCATGGCACTGCGGCTCAACGCTCTCTAAACCTTTCTAAAGCTAAGGAGGTTACACCCAGCGAGTATAACGTACGAACCCTTTCTTGTCACATAGTGCTCAATGTACATGCCAATGGCTGCTAATGGTGATTGCAGCGTGCGCGTTAACTAAAGGCCGAATGCTACTGTCTCTCATTCCCCATTATCAGCAATTGGCATGTACATTGAGCACTATCTTTTATTGTTCAACAACGCACAGAAGAAATCTCTCACCGGCACCACGTTGGAGGTCAAAATGTTATACTTGTTACATACTATAACGGCTACGAGGGACGAACGGGTGCCGCTATGAAGAGCTTCGCCCTTGAAAACTGAGATGGACAAGTTACGCCTTCATCTAAACACCGCCGCTGAACATCTTGAAGCTTTACAGTCCAAAAGTGTCGCAGCTTGGGCTAGTTGGTATGGCATGACGATAGTTATAGCGCGTGAACAAAACGACGACACAGAGACAAGAAGGACACGACACCAGACGATCCAAATTTCCGGATCCGGTGTCTTTCGTGTCCTTCTTGTCTTTGTGTCGTCGTTTTGTTCACGCGCTATAACTATCGTTTTACAGTCTAAGGCCTTGTTTCGCCTCAGTGGATCAGTGGCTAAGGTGCTCGGATGCTCACCCGAAAGTCCCGAGTTCGATACCGGCTGCTGTGGTTCTATTTTGATCGATGCGAAACGCTACATGCCCGTGTGCTTAGATTTGGGTGCACGTTTGAGAACACCAGACGGTCCAAATTTCCGGATCCTTACTCTATGGCGTCTCTCAAAGATATATCGTGATTTCGGGACTGAAACGCCAGATATTGGTAAAATCAAGGGCCCTAGATGTCTCATAAGGCGCGAAAATTTGTCCATTGGCGTCTTGGGCGTCAGTTCGAGTAATGCCAAAATATGGTCACGTGACGCCTCATCGGTCGCTAAAATTTGTGACTTCGTCATTATAACGTCGCACCATTGCGTACTCGCATGGCATCATTGCTTGGTTATAGATGCGTCGATCACGGAGGAAATGCAGAAACAAATGAGGTACACAAAGCCTCCGATCGTGGAGGCCATGCATAACCCTGTTAGGTTCACAAAGCTTTTTGAGAGGAGAACGGGACAGGATTAATACACAGACTGACAAAAAAAATGGCAGTCACCTTTAATTCGTCTTAGGCGATTGCTGATGATTCCTTGTGAGTTTCTCTCTTGTTTATATTTTTTAGAACTCTCCATGTAAACAGCAAGAACCGGTTTTTGAGCCGACGCTGCCTCACCCTTCCATAACTAACCAACTTGTCTCAATTTGATTCGTTGAATCTGATTGTTGTTGTTGTTGTTGCCCCTTCGCACTGGCACATACCCACTATGGGGGATTGGCCATGAAATCTAGAAGTATCCTATATGAGATATATTAAAAGGTTTATCCTTAATGAAAAAACTAATGATGTAATAGAAAATAATAATTAACTAAAAAGGAATATTAAACTAAACAAATAATTGAAGATAGAATCAAGAAGAGAAAAGGTGAGGTAATACTACAGTGGAAGACAGAAATTTTGAGTAGACCAGACAATCGAGCTTATCTCACCCGGTCACAATCAAATGAATATGCAAATTTCATTCAAAATTAGACAAGTGTCTTCAGAAATATATTTAAGCAGGCATTATTATGACATGCGCTTTGATTCTCGAATGAAATTGCATACAGCATCGAATACGCTCCTGTGGCAATGTCCCAAGCTAAAGGCACCGAAACTTAGAACATTATCTGCAGTTAAATTTAAACCTACTGCTTGAAACGGAACAATTAAAAGTCTTTTCCTAATTAATGAATAGTTTTTACATGTTATAAAGTAATGCTCTATTGTTTCCGTTTCTTCACAGAATGGACACAGGGGGGATATCGCCAGACCAGCTCTGTGCAAGTAAAAGTTTAATGGAGGGACACGACATCGAAATTTGGTTAAAATAACTTCTAACTTTTTAGATTGACTCCACTGAGGTTTCCAGGGGTATGTTAGGTGCTGATAGTCCGTATATTTAGTAATATTTTCCATAATATCCGTATAAATAGCCCATTTTCTATATCTGATCGACACTATGTGTTCCGATTCTGGTAGTACCGAGATCACAGGGCCATCAAGTGTGGCTCGAGATAGTGAATCGGCTATTTCATTCAACCGTATGCCACAGTGTCCCGGGACCCAGACTAACTTCAGGAACTTCACATGAGGTGGAACTAATGTTTGTAATGTCGCTAGAGCTCTTGATTGTTCTGAAGCTGTGAGAGTAGTACACAGCGAAAGAGAATCAGTAATTATCATTGCACTCTCTTCGTTTGAAGGAAGTTTTCGTAGCGCTAAAATAGTAGCCAGGAGCTCAGCTTCGAAAACCGGAGTGAAGTCTGGTAGTCTTACCGAGAATGACCAACCGAGGTAATCTGAGACGATTCCTACTGCTGCCTTTTCTTTATTCACAGAAGCGTCTGTGGCTATTATGTTCTTTATTTCCGCATGAGCTATGTAGTCTTCTAACCTGTCATTTAAGTAACTCGAAGATTGAAACTTAGATAGTGGGGGAAAAATTTCATCACATTCTATCGTAATATTGTGATTTAATGCTTTGGTTCCAATTACCGATCTGATATCCACCTTTATGCTTTCAAGTTTCTTTTGTACAAAAATAATCTGGGGAGTACGAAAGCGTGGCCAGTGAGCGAGGAAGAAGGCGTCGGGGTCACTAATAAAGGCATATGCAGACCGTCTCGCTGATAAGCCGTAAAATTTCAAGTATGTTTGTACTGTTAAGATACGGAATCGGCAAAGAATAGTTGGTATGCGAGCTTCCTGATATAGTACATTAATAGCGACATACCTGGGGAGTCGCAAACACAACCGTAACGCTTCTCGCTCTAATAGAACTAACGGTTTAATTTTGTACGTAGGGCCACCCGAAAATAATATACACCCAAATTCGAGTATTGGGCGCATGTACATTTTATATATCATTAATAAGGTGTGTCTACGTAACCCATATTTTCTGTTGCTCAACCTTCGCAATAAGCCTGAAGCTCGTTGTGCCTTTGCCACGTTATAGTCTATGTGAGGGCTCCAGTTAAGTTTCTCGTTATAAATAATGCCCAAATATTTGATAGACTCTACTTGTGGAATCGGTTCCTGATTATAAAGTACTGAAATTTGAATAGAATCTGCTATAGGGAACACCAGGAGCGCACTTTTACTGATGTTTAGAGACAATGAAATTGAATGCAGCCAAATTTCAAGAGAATACATGTACTTTTGCAATTTTTGATGCAAAGAATAAATGTCACTGTCTGCAACGAAAAATGCAATGTCGTCTGCATAAATGTAGACAGTGATATCTCGTTCAATGGGAATTGAGCTCATCAACACATTGAATAACAGCGGAGATAGGACCGCCCCTTGAGGTACTCCACGTTGCTGTTTGAATTTAGATGAGTGACATCCATCCTTTGCACAATAAAATTCTCTCGATTTTAGAAACTCTGCTACCCAATCAACAATATATCGCGGAAAGTCACATTCGTGTAAAGAATTCAATAAAATTGAGTGCTCAACGCTATCATAAGCTTTAGCTATGTCTAGTGTTACTAGTACCGCGTATTGTCGTCTTTTTCGGGCAAGCTGTATTCGGCTCTCTAAGTCGGCATGAGCACACCAAATTGAGCATTCGCTACGAAAACCTATTTGAAATGGTTTCAATATTAGCTTGTCAGCCATCCAAACTTTTATTCTATTATTGAGAACTCTCTCTATAATTTTGATCAGGTGAGATGTTAGAGAGATTGGTCTGATGTTGTCAATGTTAAAACCTGACCCTTGTTTTTTTAATATGGGAATCACTCTAGCTATTTTCCAGTCATGTGGTATCCAGGCATTGCTTAAGGAATAGTTTATAAGGTTGAGGACGTCGCCGGGTGATATCTGGAATAAAATTTTAATCATAGGAACTGTTATACCGTCAGGACCAGGAGCCGAAGAGGGTAAGTTTCTAATTACGCTTGACATTTCGGACAATGTCACTTTTTCGTAGTCAGTCTTTATAGAGGACTTTTGCCAGTTGATTGTCAAAGTCGACGAAAATCTGTTAGCTAAACCTCTTCCGATTGCCTCTAACGAATTAGTCATTTCTTCCGTCGATAACCTGTCATAATCAGAGTTAGCTAGAGACGGCAGAATTTTGCGCGATCTCATATATCGGAATAACGCTTTCTTATTTCTAGGTTTGGAAAGAAAGTCGAAATGTTTTTTGTCATAGTCTTCTTTAGCTTTAGCCACGGTGCGCTTAAATGTAGCAGCAATAAACTTGTAATCTGCCCAATTTTTGGGGGACTGATTATGAATTAGCTGCTTCCAAGCCGCTTGTCGTCGTCTATGATCACGAGAGCACTCAGAATTCCACCACTGACTACAAGGCTTTCTCGTATCAGACTCAATAGAAAATTCTGCTTTTTTGAACGTTCTTTTAATTACCGCACTTAATTTCATGGCTTTATTTTCATCGTTGTCTTCAGTGGGGGTAGTCAAAGCAACTTCTAGGTCATTTTTAAATTTGGAATAATTGATAAAGGTTCGAGCTTGGGAGTAAGATGGAATAATGGGGCAAGAAATTTCAAACAGTACTGGTAAGTGGTCACTGTTGGTGGCGCAGTCTAGAGTAGTCCAAGATACGCTAGAAATACCCGAGCTGATAAAACTCAAATCTAAGGCAGAGCGGGATCGGTCTCGGATAAATGTGGGAGTTCTAGCGTTGAGGCATGATAAATTATGGTCTATAGACCAGTCCCACAAGCGTTGTCCACATTGATCAGTCCTAAAACCCCAACTAGTGTGGTGAGAATTAAAATCTCCAACCATAATTTTTTCTGTGCACCACGAACTAACAGCCATGTCTAAACATCGCGTGTCTTGTACACCCAGAGGAAAGTAAAGATTTACCAGAGAGAAGGGAGAGCATCCAGGCAAGGTGATGTCTAAAGCGAAAATTTCACATTCGGGGGATATACTTTTGTACGAAGTTTTGATCTTTGAACTAATTTTATTATTGACAAAGAACGCTAAACCTCCACCTTTGGATGGGCGATCCAGGCGAAAAGACCGGAAATTAGGTAGGTAAAACGAATTATGTGCTGACAGCCACGTTTCTTGCAGTGCAATAATGTCTGGATTGAATTTACAAGATAAATACAATAAATCTGTACTAGCTGAATGAATAGATCGGCAGTTCCAATGAAGAATTTTGATAGAACCTATCATTTTGACAGAATTGTTTCGGCAACTACCTTATCTAAAATGCTGTCTTTAAGAAAATCGCTCTTCGATAGGTTCTCCTTCTGGTATTTTTTGTTTTTTGAATGTTTTGAAGAGCCAGTATTTTTGGAGACAGGGGATCGAGTGCGCTTTAGGGATTTGATGTCCATGTCCATATCATCATAATCCTGATCATCCTCTAGTATGTCTTCACCTATCCTCTGGTTGTCTGTACAAGAGGGCCCTGCAGCCTGTTGAATCTGATGTGGCATACTTTTCTTCTTCTTCTGGCACAACACGCTTGGGACATGAGCTGGTAGTGGGTAATCTGCTAAGGAGAAAGAAGATGAAGTTTGGACAGATTACCCGCTACCAGTTCATGCCCCACGTGTGTCGTGCCAAAAGAAGAAATGTATGCCACACTGAGAAAGGCAGTGTCCCAATCCTGAGGCACTAGAACTGAGAACATTATCTGCAGTTAAATTTAAACATACTGTGAAAAACGGAATAACAAGAAGTCTTCATTTTCCTAAATAATGACAATTTCCCCCGTGATCTAAAGTAATGCTCAATTGTTTCTCTTTCTTGGTAGAATGGTCACAGTGGAGATATCGCCAGACCAGCTCTGGTAAATAAAAGTTTATTGGGAAGCACCCGTCATCTAATTTTGGTGAGACTAACTTCTAACTTCCTAGATGCACTCCACTGAGGTTTCCATGGATATCTGAGGGGCTGATAGTCCACACATTTATTAATACTCTGCGTCATACCTGTATAAATGGCTAGTTTATTGTTATTCAAGTATCTAAACGTGTGCCAATATAACGTCTGATTTAATATAGTCTTGCCGAGTACTTGTTATAAAATTGGTAATGTGAACGAATGGCGGATATACATTCAATCTCGATCGGGTGAGGTTAACACAAGTGCCCGGTCTACTGAAACTTTCAGTCTTTTGATATAGTATTAGCTATATTTTTGTTTTATCGATTAATCTTTATTTCCTAATTATTTTATTTTGAAAGATAATATGCTATTCTTTTTTCTTGGTTTTTGTTTAGTAAGCATGACAATCAGTACATGGTTTTCACATATAGGCTACTACAAGCTTTCTTGGTTAGCCCCGCCGTGGTGGTCTAGTGACTAAGGTACTCGGCTGCTGACCCGCAGGTCCCGGGATCGAATCCCGGCTGCGGCGGTTGCATTTCCGCTGGAGGCGGAAGTGTTATAGGCCCGCGTGCTCCGATTTGGGTGTACGTTAAAGAACTCCAGGAGGTCTAAATTTCCAAAGGCCTCCACTACGGCGTCTTTCATAATCATATGGTGGTTTTGGAACGTTAAACCCCACATATCAATCATCAAAGCTTTCTTGGTCGATCCCCCAGAGTGGGTATGTACCAGTGTTCACAGGCAACCAACAAAGGAACTTGTAAAGAAATTCCACCCTGGCAGCTGACATCCACTAAATGACATCCGCTATAATAGGGTGTGAACAAAATGCTAGCTAACATTTCAGTTTGAAAGAATGCATTCGCCACATATTTCACATGGGTCATTTCTACAGGGACTTTGACGCAGGTTTCGGAAAGGGTATCGCTAGAAAAGGATACCGATCTGCAGATTGACTAAAACTTGGTCATACAGTTTTTAGTTTTAGTTCTACAGTGATGCTTCAACACATAGTGACAGAATGGGGTGCCTCAGGGAAGAAAGTGTTTGAGACCAGTCCCCTCTCAGTAGCTACCCCGAGCAAAGCGTTAGTAATCGCAAAAAAATAAGTAATAACAATAACAAACACTTTCATATTACAAGCGAGCATGCACAAAAACACCGCAAAAAGGAAAGGGACAAGAAGACGAACTTTTCGTAGACTTGTTTTAACTGGAATATCTTTACCTGAACTAGTGGGATACAGCTTGACTTTACCAGTTGGTATTGACTGAATACTTCCGTATTAATAGCGAACACGCTTCTGCGGTGTCCTTATGCATGTTGGCTAGTAATATGGAATCATTCAGTCAATACCAGCTACACCACTAGTGAGTTGCGAGTTGATACTCGCAATTTAACTGAAGAGGAATGCAGGCGTAATCATTTGAATGGCGTAACAAAGCTTTAAACCCTGGACAAGAAAAAAAAAAACGTTGAACGGACCTCTCCCTTTTCTTTCCTTCCTAAGTTTTTCAACTCTCACACCATCGTTCGTGAGTATGCAAGAACTAACGACATCGTCCGTGACGCTCCGGCCCAATGTCGTGGTTAGCAGAGACCTACTGCATAGGCCTCATGACGTTTTTTTTTTCTTCACATTGATGATTTGAGTCACATGCAAACGCTTTTTAATATTATCACTCGCTCAAATGAATGCTGTCCACGCAAACGCAGTTGGGAAGTCATCCATTAAATCTCTCCTCCCCCTCCTTTTAGAACAGAGAAACTGCACGATTCCGAAGTCTACTCCATGGTTGCACCTAGGTTCTTTTAAGGTTGATTCTAGGTCGTTGTTAGCCTTTAGCCAGGTGAAGACTGTTTGGCTCTACATTTGATTCTCGGAGAGGTTTGCGTTAAACCACCACAGACAGCCGCACACGTGACACGGATCTCCAAACTCCATAGACACAGGCTCGCTCTAACCCCAAGCTCTCACCCTTAACATTGCTGTATGGGCATGTCGTCATTAATTAACGTAGGCCTTTCACCGGTTCGGTGTCTTCTCGCAGCAGCCACCATTGACATTCCCATTCCGCAGTATCCTCTCATTGTACGTACTCGACTCGGCGTTACGCTTCGCAGCTATTTGTTGGGCAAAGCGTTGATTTTTTTCATATTTAGTTAACCAGTGATGAGTACTGCGGTCTACGCAATTTCATTTATTTGGCGTCTATGCCAGTTTAAGATTATCACGGTTTTCGCGCACGCTGCATGACACAAACCCGTATACCACACGAATTAAGGCTTGTCTCTTTAAAATAATAACGGTTGCAGCGCAAGCACGAAAGCGATGGAAGAAAAGCGTACGGAAGGCAAAAAATTACAACACGAGTGCTGTCCGAGCCTTATTATCATAGAATTCAACCAACTAGCCTAAATAGCCATTCTTCTTCAGCGTATTTCTTTTTAAGAGCTTCGCTGTTGGAAAGTGTAATCGGGCGGGCTTGTTGATACGTAATAAAACTTGGCAACAGCCCTCAGAAGGGGCACAGAATAGACTGCGACGAGAGAAGGAGCTCCCACTTTTGTAAACTCTATAGGAGTCCATGCAGCCTCGGATGTCAAACCACGACGTTTCGTTTATACACATCGTCACAAACAGCTAGCTTCGTACGTCAGTGCGTGAAAATGGATTCCACCGGTGAAATATTATCAGCATATATAATCACTCAGTGAAACACGTTAAATTATTTAATTACCCGCTACGGTACGCTAGTGTCTCAAATGAGACACACTTCGTTGAAATCATGCAAGCGTGGCATCTGTGCGCTATTCTTTGTTTGCTCTTTTTTGTTTTTCTTTCTACTTTATGGCACGAACCCACTCTGGGCGAAAGTGACTTCCTTATTCTCTGTCTGGTGGCTATTTGAAACTCGTACAAACAGCGCTCAGCTCTGGCAGCATCCAAGAATCCCTTTCTCACAGGCTAATGCTATCTACAGAGCGCTGAATCCATCCACCAAATTCAGCGCAGCTGCCATTCTTCATTCAATTACTTACAGAATTACTTCTTCATTCAATTACTTCAATTACTTACAGTTTTTATGCAGCTGAATCAGCCACTCGTCGTGAACGAGCTGACCACCGCTATTGATATGTGGGAACTAAGACAGCCTGTTTAGCACCTATCAAGACACACATCATCATCATCATTATCATCATCAGCAGCAGCAGCAGCAGCAGCAGCAGCAGCAGCAGCAGCAGCAGCAGCAGCAGCAGCGATAAAGAGAACGAAGAGTTCACGTAGAAAGTGTACATGCTCCTCTCTCCTTTTATATCAACGCACTCTGCGCATGCGCCCTGGAGCGTAATGTCCTGCCTTGCGAAAGAGAGGGAGGCATTAATTCCGCCCAGGAACAGCAGAGCAATGAAAATAAAGGTAAGGGATAATATATCGGTAACAAAGCAACCCCCGCTAAGGAAACGACTTGCTTCTCTTGTCTATAAAGTATAATTCAACACAGGCGTGATTTCGAAACAAAAATGAACTACAAAATAAAATTTGGGAAATTCGTTTAGTCATCCACTCGCGCGAAAGCCTGCCTCTGAAGACGTGTCTATCTTTTCGGCGATCGCCAAGCACACGCACGCAGACAGCGAGGCTGGCAGCGGTGGTGGCGTTGCCATAACGCCGGGAATTCGAGTGTTGGCTTTTTTTGTAAGACTGGGCGTGGCACCTACTCGGGGTTGCTCGTGAAAAGGCGGGAAAAAATTTTGGCGCCGAAAAAAAAAAGCGGTAACAAAGAGGAGCTTGCGCATACCCCTTACTTCCTTTCTAACCCTCTCTTCAAGATTTTTTTTTGTTTTTACAATGCAACGCCGCCAACGCTTTTAAGAATGAATAATATATAAATTTATTTTAAAAAAAAGCGTCTACCAACAACGGGATTCTGAGTTCGTTCGAGCACTTTGGTAGATGTGCACGCTCACTAATTTTCAGATAAAGTAGAGTAAAAAAAATTTAGAAAAGGAAATAAGCGAAAGCTCGCAAGACAGGATGAGCCAGACCTTGCTAATTCCTCGTTGCACACAGAGGGTGCGCTGAGACGATTTCTTCTTTCTTTTTTTCTTTTTTTTATCGCTGCTTTGATGATCGGTGCCGAACGGGCTGAGATCAGCGGTTCTTTAGACCTGCGCTGATTAGTCAGAGGATAAGTTTCTCTTTTTTATTCTCGTTACTTCTTTTATCGACGGATTTGCTTTTGCCCCTCAGACCCCTTTGACGCTTTTCCTTATAGCATCGAGTTTAGCGGAGAGAAAGCCCTTCTTTTGATTAGGGTTGAGCGTCCCTTTGCTAAATGTAATCGGCTTCCGTTGATTTCATTAGACTTTTTTTTGCTTCGCAAGATTACTTTTTATGCGCTGGGCTCATGGGAACATGAACACTGCAAAGGTTTAGTATAGAGTCTCAGTGTTCTTGGGAACTCCTATACCAATTTTCCAGTATTCGTAGAAACGATACAGCCAGCGTATTTTCGAATTACAGCTTGCAACTTCTTGGGTCACCTTTGGATTGCAGCGAGGAGTTCATGTTATGAAAAATAAAAACCCTTAGGTGCCTCAACAAACCTGAAAATTTACCATTCACGGCGTCTACACGAGAGATGCAGAAATATCATCATGTGATGAAGTCACATTTGGGTGCACGTTAAAGAACCCCAGGTGGTCTAAATTTCCGGAGCCCTCCACTACGGCGTCTCTCATAATCATATAGTGGTTTTGGGACGTTAATCCCCATATATCAATCAATCAATCAATCAATCATGAAGTCACATCGTCAATAGTTATGACGTGTTCGTGACGTAACATGATGACTCAATCGCATGGCATCGTTGATTGGTGAAAGGCACGTCGAACCCAGAGGCCATGCTAGATGCAGATAGCTCACGATGTCTTCGATCTTGAAGGCAATGCATAATGTGATAGGTGCGAAAGCTTTAGAGAAGGAGAGAAGGGGGAGAATGAATGCATCGAATGATCGACTGAGAAAACAAAAATGGCTTTTACCATCAACTCGTCTTAAGTAAGGGCATAAATATGTGTGCGTGCGTGCGTGCGTGCGTGTGTGTGTGTGTGTGTGTGTGTGTGTGTGTGTGTGTGTGTGTGTGTGTGTGTGTGTGTGTGTGTGTGTGTGTGTGTGTGTGTGTGTGTGTGTGTGTGTGTGTGTGTGTGTGTGTGTGTGTGTGTGTGTGTGTGTGTGTGTGTGTGTGTGTGTGTGTGTGTGTGTGTGTGTGTGTGTGTGTGTGTGTGTGTGTGTGTGTGTGTGTGTGTGTGTGTGTGTGTCGTTTAATCGCGCCTTCATATAGGTCGTCGTACCTTTTGTTCGTCGTTAAGACAAGAGCATAAACTTGCCCGCAGTGTAGCGGGTATAACGTGCCTGTGTTGTTTATATTGTTTAATTTTTAGCTTACCATCTAACCGCTAGATGTTCCCTCCTTGCCCCGTACCCTATTCTCATATGCCTGCCAATCCACGTTCTTCGCATCTGAAGCATTCTCAACGCACAGCTCGCACAAACTTATAATGTGATGATAACTTTATTTCCTTTCCACGTGGATTCTTAGAAAGCCTCAACTAAAAGTGCTACGTGGTTGTCAAAATGTTTTTGAATTAGCCCCGCGACCCCCCCCCCAAATAAAATAAAAGCTCGCAATATTTAGATACAAGACTCTAAGTAAATGAAACACTAGATATTACATTTCAGAAGTGCGTGTTGAGTGTTACTTGGAAGACGTACGGTGCGATTCGTTTTCAAAAATTCAAGCCAAAAACGCGGCCTGAAGCCCGTATTCATTCTTTGGCTTGGCTTTAAAAAAAGGAAAAAGGTAAAGAATGAATACGGGCTTCAGTCCACGTTTATTCCTTTCTTCCTTTACCTCTCGTTACTCCCATCCATCTTTGAGGTCCACGGGACGGCTTTATGTTCTCCCATAGTAGAGTACCTCGTACTCTAAATCGTTAGCAACCTTTTCTAAAGGCACGCAAATGCTGTTAACTAAGCCATAATTTGGTCAACACGGCCTCATCAAGTATGCGGCCTGCGGGACGGTGTTAGGCTATTCCATAGTAAAGTACCAAATACTTAAAATCATTAACTACTTTTTCTAAACAGGATTGAGTTATTATTGTTGTCATTGACATAACTGTCTATGGAGTAATAATATTTACTAAACACAACAAATCGTCTGCGCTCACCCTTCGTAAGCACATAGTGCTCTAAATAGTCAACCAGTTTTCTAAACGCATTGTCTAAATATTTTTAACTACCTTTACCGCTAGCCATTCTTAACATGTACTCGGGTATCCTGTGTATTTGAAGGAGAGCTCCCTTCTCTCCCGTAGCGGAGTACACAATACTATAAATAGTCCACCATTTTAGGTCGCAGCTTTTCGGCAGCCATACCTGCGTTGTACGGCGTTGCTGTTGTTGGCTGGTGTCCGCGTACTTGATACGGAACACAGTGAACGTGGAGTCTGTCGATATGACGAGCCACTGGTCTTTAACCTCCCTCTGTGCCTCCGTCCCGTGTGCTGGCACCTCGGTTGGAGCTCTTGCGCATGTAGGGCTGGCCCGAGCACTGCCTCAGGCACCGCTTGTCCTAACGGGGCTGTCAACGTTTCGCTTGGATCGTGAAACCTGCAGTGTGCAGAGCGGTGTGCGTAGCACTCGAGCGATGGCAGTTACTAGAGCTACATGTAACGAACTTTTTATCGCTGCAACCACAGATAGTCGAAACTTCAAGCACAGTAGGCGTGTCCGAAGACAAAGCTGAGCTCAGCATTCGGATTGCGCAGTGTAGATATTGCCACGTTCCATTTCCCAAGCTTTTGTTATCGTCCCAAAACACCACACGATTCTCAGCGCAAACCGCGCCTGCAGTTTTCGAGAGGGTTCCGGACTGTAGTAGATCATTTCGATAAGATCACGCCCACTGTGCGAATGGTACAGATTGTTCTGGAACGTACGCCGCCGCCAGCGGTAGCGCTAGAACATTCGACGGCGGGAGTATAAATGCCGACGCGCTTCGCCGCTTGTGAGTTGTTGATCGAAGGCCGACGCTCCGTTCGCCGCTATCAGTCCGAGACTGCTATCTGTGCGAGACTGCTGCTGTAATTGGACTTTCCGTTTACCGGGCACAGGTTCGCCCCAAATAAACAGTTAAATCCCAACACGAAGTCTCCTGTCTTCGGCCACGTCACGACCCCGTGACATCTGGTGGAGGTGCTGCTTCGTTCATGTACCGCACGCCCCCGTCAAGCCGTGAACCCAGCCCACGACGCGGAGAAGACACCGACGCCAACCAGGAGCAGCGAACAAGCCGCCGACAGCAAGGGCTACCACCGAAGTACGGGATTCTAGAAGACAAGGCGCGGAAGACCAAGGCCATGACCGTGACTGCAGCGACAATGACAACCGCCGCATCCCTGCCCACGATGGTCATGCATCAACCCAGGGAACCACCAATTTTCCATGGGTCATCGTTCGAAGACCCGGAGTCCTGGTTAGAAACATACGACCGTGTGGCCGCCCTCAACCACTGGGACAACGAAGAAAAGCTCCGGCGTGTGTACTTCTACCTGGAAGACACCGCAAGGACCTGGCTAGAGAATCGTGAGTCCACGCTCCGAACGTGGGATGTCTTCTGCGGCGCATTTCTGCAAACGTTCGCGAGCGTCGCTCGCAAAGAAAGGGCCGCTGCTCAACTAGAGACCCGGGTTCAGCTACCGAATGAGAAGGTTGGAATTTTCACAGAGGAGATGACCCGCCTCCCAGGCAGCACAGAAGGTTGGCCCAATATTGGGGATAGATCGGCATTGCCTGGCCCATGAACGGCCCAGTTTTCACAACGTACCGCCAAGATTGGCTATGCCAGCCAAATAGAACGGCGACGTTGGACCAGCGTTGACAACGTACCCCCAATATTGGTTCTGCCAGCCGAATAGAACGGCTATGTTAGTACGACTGTGTACGAATAGAACGACTGTGTTAGTCAAAAAAAGTGAATGGGTCCAACTGGTCATACCAGTTCCCATGAATTGGTCCCAAATGGCATTAATTGGAAGCCAACTGGAATGCTGAACTTCAATAGGAAAGACCAATTGGACCTTATAGTTCCAATTGGCCAGTCCAATTGGTTCACCGCTGACCATTTGATCTCCAATTGGAATGCTTGTTAGTCCAATTGGCTGCCCACATTCCAATTGGAAAACCATTGGAACAGTGCATTCCAATTGGCCTCCCAATTGGCATCCCAAATGGTGTGCTTGTTGGTCCAATTGGTTGTACAACTACAATTTGGGAGAGTGTTGGAACATTGTTCTTTCAATTAAAATTTGTTTCATATACATAAAAGTTGATATTTGTTATTTACATGGCAACTTAATTTGCTATAGGCCAGGGCAGAATTCCAGGCTCAATTAATTGTCATGATTCTTATATATTGGAGTCAATTGAGCCATGTATACATATTTTGAATTGAAAACTTCATTGTAGTGTGCATTAGGTTATGTTCTTCAGTCATTTATGTTCCTTATAAGCAACTTTTTTTTCTAGAGCTGTGGCGTTTACTATAAGGTACATTTTAACTCAAAACAGTGGGACAGTTATAGCATTAACAGTTAACATGAGTTTGAATATGGTACAATTAAAAATGCAGCTAGTTCTGCTGGTTTGTGACCTATAGCTGTGCTCATAGAAGCAGTACTTTCAGTCTCCTGCTGGGTGATTGCCTGGACAAAAATAGGCCCATTGCTACATGCAAGCCTCATCACTTGTTTTTGTCATTTTTTTTTCTTGGATATTTTGTGTAGACGAAGTAATAGTCACTGATGTGGGTATAAAATTAAAGGTTGAAGTTGGTGCACGAAAGCTGTAGTGCAAACGGAGTGTAAAAATCCAGCACAGCACACATGTTGTGGGAATTAGTCATATGCGAAGCAGTCAGCATGCGTCAGCCAATGCTGGAAATTTCATTTTGAGCCTTCAGCGTTACGAGGTGGATAGACATCTTTGTCCCAATTGATTAGCTCTGTGCATATTGTAGACTTTCCAGGCACATCAAGTACACTGACGCGTGAAAGGTAGCTTATGGCACAACATAACATCAGTGTTCCCATTGGAGCTTGCACTTCAGTTATATTACCATGAAGTGCATGCTATCGAGTGATGATGTGCTTATATACAGACAAGTGCAACCCTTGAATATTGCTCGCACAGTCCTAAGTGCACATATGTAAAGCTTATCACATTGATATAAAACAGGAAAGCCAACTCTGCAACTACTTTGTCCTGACAAGGTATTTTTCATTGTACAAGGTATCTTTCTAAAGTAGTTTGAAGCAGTGACTGAGTGGAGGCTGCCATGCAGAATTCCAGGGTTTGATTCTGGCTTCACCCACGATTTTTATTTTTTGCTGCCATCTGGATATTTCGCGACATGAGCTCATTCACACTGTTGTGTTAAGATTTCCAATGTCTGGGCTGATATAGCCTGTGAATCACTCACAGCTAGTGGTGTGTGAATAGTGAAATTTCATCTTTGATTCTAATGACGCCGAATAGTGGCCAAAATATAGAATACGTAACATTTTATTGAAAATTGAAAGGAAGAACAAATTAATGAAGTCAGCTTGTATCCTCAAGCACATAACGCAGTAAGTGAATGCTGCCGAATGACAACAAATTGTCCTATAATAATACTGTTGTCCTTCATCGTTCCAAGTGCTTCATGCCCAAAAATGGCAGCATTTCTTGCCTAATTATAGGTCTTGATATATCTTAATGGATAGACTATGCAACCTCTTTCTGCACAGTAGTGCTTTTGAAATTAATGAAATCACAGCAGTATAACCTTGGTGCTGTTTGTACAACAGAAGACAACCACGCATTTCCGAGAAAAGCTCGTGGCATTCCACCACAATATGTTTATTAAAATGGGCAAAAATACAACAAGTCCAGGCATAAGAACACTCAAACAAAACACAAAAATAATAATATGCATGAAATATATGTACATATGTAAAAAATAATACACAAATGCACAAAATTTGCACATAGTTGCATCTGAAATTAAATTACAAATTAACAGTGCACATAAAATTTCACAAGGTATAGCAACTTGAATGACATATGCCACTCTGACAAAACTGAGTGCCGAATACCCACTGCACACTGGCCATGACGTGCTTGCATTTAGGCAACTCAGACAATTTTAAGAGGTCAATGGATTTCCGTAAAATTTGCTGGTTAGCAATTTCCTTTACGTGACCTGCAGTTTCTGAGCATGCATGATCTTAGTTTTTCCTACGTTTAATTTAGTTTCAATAAAGTTCAATTGTTAGGCGGCGCTCATACTGTGTCCTCGTCCTGCGAGATGTCGTGTTCGCACCAAGTTTCAATGTACGGTCACTCACACCAGTGTCACTAGAGCTGCAATGCTGCTCATGTGCACAAACCCAGCTTGTAGTGCTATTATTTCACATAATGATGCCACAGAAGCATGGCTTTCATTATATATGTATCAAGAGTACAATGAGCAGCCACTGTACCTGCTTATGCAAACAAATGCACCAGTTGTTTTGCACTATCACTAGCACTCTTCCAAGGAAAATGAGCAAATGGAGAAAGCAGTGCCCCATAATCTCTTAGTGATTACACCTATGGCTTACTCAAAAAGGGCTAAAACACCTAAAATAGCTTGCTTAATTTTGAATGGCCTGGCAAAACAGAAAGAATTTACGATCGAAAACGATACATTCGAGAGTACACAAGAATATGTATACCTAGGACAACTACTCATGGGAGAACCTAACCACAAAAAAGAAATTCACTGAAGAATAAGAATGGGCTGGAGCACATTCGTCAGGCACTCTCAAATAATGTCAGGAAATCTGCCACTATCATTAAAGAGAAAAGTATACAACCATGGCATACTGCCAATTCGGATGTATGGTGATAAACCATGGAGAATAATGAAACAGCTAGAGCGAAAGCTGAGGACCACGCAGCGTGCAATGAAACGTAGAATGGTAGGAATAACAATGAGAGACCGGAGGATGGTAGCATGGCTAAGAGAACAGACAGGAGTTGCAGATGTCCTAGCTGACATCAAGCGAAAAAAATGGACCTGGGCTGGTCTTGTAATGGGCTGGAGCACATTCGTCAGGCACTCTCAAATAATGTCAGGAAATCTGCCACTATCATTAAAGAGAAAAGTGTTCACCAGACAACTGGTGAACAATAAGAGCAACAGAATGGTTACCAAGCGATGGTCAACACAGTTGGGGAAGGCAGGGAGTTAGACAGAGCGACATAATTCGGAGGTTCCCAGGAATAAAATGGAATTAGCTCGCACAGGATATGGTAAACTGGAGATCATTGGGAGAGGCCTTCAACCTGCAGTGGACTAACACAGGCTGAGAATGATGATGATGCCCCGCCGCGGTGGTCTAGTGACTAAGGTACTCAGCTGCTGACCCGCAGGTCGCGGGATCAAATCCCGGCTGCGGCGGCTGCATTTTCGATGGAGGCGAAAATGCTGTAGGCCCGTGTGCTCAGATTTGGGTGCACGTTCAAGAACCCCAGGTGGTCGAAATTTCCGGAGCCCTCCACTACGGCGTCTCATAATCATATGGTGGTTTTGGGACGTTGAACCCCAAATATCAATCAATGATGATGATGATGATGATGAATTAGGGAACATAGAATTGTCGAAGAAGACTACAGAGAAAGAGTGCTGGGAGGTGCACATACATATGAAACATTTTCCACATTGATTAATACACTAACACTTCTTATTTCTAGAGGCTGAATAATTACTGTAGGAGACTGTTTGAATAACACTTTGTGCACATGGTTAACGGTCACCAAGTCATACTTTACTGGTCGGCACCGAAGTTTCCAGACACATATGCATGTGTTATCACCACTTGAAATGATCTTTTCAATAATGGCAAATGATCCATCCAAGAGTTGAACAACTGAAGTATTAGTCTTTTTCTTTGACGCGTACAAGCAGTCTGTCAGGATTGAACCGTTTACCATCATTCTTCTGTACTTTACAGAGGGTGGCAGAATTTCTTGCTCAGGTGATGAACAGGCTGGTGGAATACAAGAACCACTTCCAAAAAAACGGGTGCCATCACTGCTGCTTTTGCTTTTGTGAGTGACCTTGGCATCAAAAGAATTGCAATACAGCACCACGCTAGGGCTGGCAGTCAGATCCTGCAGCTCCATTACAGTGTTTTCAATCTGCAGAACTCTACACAGCTGGTGTGGAATTCCATTTGCAGCTTTGATGGCCTCTTTGAGGCTCCCATTTCCCGATTCAAATGGAAATGCGGAATGTGCCCACAGGGGTCCCCAGTCGTGGATACTCTTGACAATATGTGTCAGCTGGTGCATGTTATATGTCATGAAAGCTTTTCCAAAAAGCATTTCTGAGCGCACATGAAACTCTAACAAGAGTTTCTCTGCTCTGTTAACTTCAGCAGTTTCGATACTGCGCTGCAGCATAATATGTAAAGCTTCCACCAAGCATGCCCAATGCTCAAGGTATCTTCTCTCCAGAATACCATGGAGCACTGGGATGCTGTAATATAGTATCCAATTCTCCAGCTCTTTAGCTTTCCACCATCTCCGCTCTTTTGTTGCTCGCGGCAATCTTTTCACGTCTCTCGGTGGCCTGATAGCCAAAAGCCTCTCATCGACCATGTTTTGCTTGCGACTGAGGGAGTAGGCATAACCTGATGACTCAAACCACAAGTCTAAAAACTGCCGTGCTACACCGAGTAAAATACAGTGCATGTAGTCAGGGACAAAGCCTGATACGATATTAAAATAGGGCAGGCCGATCAACGGAGATGCTGTTTTAACACCATTAACAGTCACACCTTCCCTAACTGCAGTCATCATATCTTCGACCATCTGGCTTTCAGTGCGCTCAGTGGGGTTCAATGGTTGAACAGGGTACTTAGTAGAACCACCAGCTCGTTCACCTTTCTGCAGACACCAGTTACATCCGAAATAACCATTAAATTGTGTGACACCTTGCATAGGTGCCCTGGCAACAGAGTCAACTGCACAACAAATGCAATAAGCTTTGTATGTCTGCAGTTGACCCTTCCGCTCCAACACAAAGCCATTTTCACTGAGGTGGCTCATTTCCTTTACAAATGTGTTCTGAAAAAGCTCCATATTTGGTTTCTCCTTCCAAAACCACAATGCCGCAAGGACGAGTTTTGACATTCTCTGTTCAGCTGGGATCTCATTAACAATTAACTGAATAGGCCAAATGGACGTGCCACTTGATTTGAACAGCGGTGTGCCATCGGCATTTAGGGTGAAGGTGATTCTGGGCCCACACTGCTGTGTTGAAGCTGCGAATTTGTGGTACATTTCACCATCACATAGATCACCCAGTGAGCCATCATGGTGAAGTGGCTTTGTTAGGTCAAGGAGTGCACAGTCTTTCAACAATCTTTGCAACTGTGATTCCACATCAAGAGTCACAAAAAAAGGCATATCAGATAGACTGGAAACACTCGTTCTGTGCCCACACTGTATGCACTGAAAAGAGGCATTTGTTTCAGCATTTTCTATATGTGTGAAGCATTTGGGGCAAAAACAATAATATGTCATGGTTGTGCCAGTTTTGCTCAAAAGTTTGGAGAGCTGGTACCGTGAATCAGGCAATATTGGATGTTCGAAAATTCTGTTAATAAGGTCCAACATGCTGGTCAGCCCAGTGAATGACAAATTATTTTTCACAGCGTGCTTCAGCACCATGAGGAGAATGTCACCTCTGGACAAAACCACTCTTTCAGTGATAACATCAGTAAATAACTCTCCAAACTGCGACTTGCCACCATGACTCGGCCCCGTGGGACTGTTAGGCATTTGCTGCTGAAAGGAGAAAAGAAATAATTGTTCAAAATGGCAGCACTCGACTGAGACTTCACAATTAATTATCCAAGTCAGCTAGAAATCGATCCCTCTTTTCTCGACAAATGATGCCATATATCCCAATTTCTGTGCCACATACCCACGTCCATGACGGTTGGCTGATTTGCTGCATATAGTTACCGTGGCCGCCGCGGGATGCCGCCATGTACCCCCCTCCCTCCGTGCACTTGTGATTACACTGACAGTAAGCCACGCATTTGAAGAAAAACAAGAAGGTGCTCAAGGTCATGATGCACAATGATAAAGGGGCACATGTTCTTGCCCCCTTGTCATCCCCCTCCCTGCACTGCTTTCACAAACATAGCGCTGTGTGTGTGTGAGCCTTCATTGTGTCTTCGTTTTCAGTGAGCTCTTACCGTTCATAAATTCTGCATTTCCAATGCCTAAACAAGCTAAGTGATCCCCCAGCAGTTAATGACATCAGCCATGTTTGTGTAATTTTTGCAACTTCCGATGGACCTACCATGTCATCTTCTGAAGGCAGCTCTCCAGGATCATGTTGCTCTGAACCATCCTCATCAGACATGGACAGCTGCAAAACAAATAGAGCAGAGAAAACACAAAAACGATGAAACCAAGAGAAAAGGGAACTCGTCAGAGATCGGCACCACCTCGACGTGTGACAAAGCCATGTTCGATTTTTAGTGCAAAATCTGCAATGACACCACATATGGAGACACAACAGGCACAAGTGCTGTCATGCCTCTGCGATGTCACCGCATATTACTAAATACTCCGAACAACCACTTCTGTTATACAAAAAAATACCCACATAAATATAGATATGTGTGCATACCTCTTCATCATTTAGCAATGTGTCATGGGAAACCATCGGGTTGGCATGCTGTGGCCTATCATTGGTTGCTTGCAGTTCTGGAGTAGTGGGACTGACCGGAGCAGATGTCACCCTGGAGGCTGCTGTGCTACAAGCATCGCTTGAAGTTTCCTGCAAGAAAACAGCTTATTAATAAAAATGCACTTAACGTCTCGAACATACTACCTCACCTGTTCATCCTCACTACTCAACGTATCAGTTCGAAGTATGCCATTTATATCTGTCGAGACTGAAGCTTGTCCTGCTGCTTCATCATCAGACGAGGATGTGTCCATAGGCACCTCCTGAATGCGAAGAAGTATCTTAGACATATGTGCACGCCTTAAGTCGAAGCTTTACTGTGTAAGCTCCTATCTAATGTATCGTAATAGAGAAAGGTTTTTGTTTGTTTTTGAGAATGACAGCATCAGTTCTCATTGGGTTTGTTGCATTTAAACCCAATGCTAATAATAATATTGGGTTTACTTAGACAAAAACTTAACTCAATGACTGACTCAGCAATGACAAGTGACATCACAATTTTGCTAATAACAAACCCAAGGCACGCAAAATCGATTAATTACGCATTAATGTAAAATATAACTAACCTGTAGGCAAGATATTCGCAAAACTCCTGCGAACATTGTTACCATTTTACGTAAGCCGTGAATTCAGACAGAAAAGTCCGCTTTAAATGTTCTAACAGATGCAATGTACTGAACTGCTACAACTGCTTTCAATGCCCTATTAGAGATTTGTTAAAAAAAATTTTAAGTCAATGTTAAAATCGGTTACAATGACCCGCTCAAATAGCGGCTGCCATTCACAGCCGCTTTATTTGTACTCAAATGTCGCAGCAATACCAGTTTGCTCACTACCAGTTGTTCACTAAACAGTAATTTACAGCGTGGTTCGGTACCGCCAAGCGAGCGATATCTGCCGTCAATATTTACGTTCACCCTCGGCAACTACATGTGCGGACAAACGCAGGTTGTTCGCCCACACAAACTGTTGTTAATACGCTAGGCGTGTTATGCGAACCAAGACATGCAGTCTCGTGTGAGTCTTGAACACCAGCGCCAATTGAAGGCGTTAGAACAAAAACAAAGGTAAACTTACACGCTGTTGGCAACCCCTCTCAGTACTTCTCGGTAGCACAAAGTCCGATCCATGGTTGATATATCGTTTATATGGGCCTCTCTTCTTTCTCTTTGGAAGTTGATACATTATGACCGCATTAGACGATTTGTTGGTGCACGTGTGGATGCTCCTCAGATTGTTGTTGAGCGCACAACCGAACACCACTTCAGCACAACGGCAACCATGGCACATCCTGACTGGTCAGCGTCACAAAAGATGTCCAGTTTCGTATTTCAATATTTCATTTATTACTGTAATATCTGTACATCTGGTAAACCAATATATACTCATAAAACCTAAATAAAATGGACATATTAATATTGAAGTCATATGCGTCTATGTAGCACGATGTGTTTACGTGGAAACCTGTATCTGCCAGTCGGCTTGAAGTACGAGCTCGCGGCTCGCGCGTACGTTTACATTCAGCACGTGCAACGGCAGTCTGACCGCTGGCCGCAGATTTGCGTGCGATCCTGCGAAGTGATCATTCGGCTGCGTATCCTCTTTGTGTTTTTTTCGTGCACTAACGGCACAGTGTACTGCAGAATGATCACGCACGCTAAAGTACGTTACGAAGACGATCGGAAACTTGCGATTGTGGATGTTGGCGACATCGAAAACTTCAAACCAGAGCACGCGAAGGACTTCAAGTCCAAGTTCTTCTATTCTGTAAAGTGGACCGATCCGGACGGGACCTCTGATTACTACCGGGCTCGGATCCTAGCTTTGGGAGGTAAGCTCTTCGTTTGCGACCCTGGCACACATTTATTTTGCCTTGTCAAGTTCAACATTAAGTGCATTTTTGTGTTCCGCGGTGCGCATATGCCTATCGTTGATGCTATCCGGTGCGTGCGGTCGGTCGGCAGGTATAATTTGATTAATGAAACATAATTTTGTCTTGAAATGAGCGTAGTTCAAATATAGTCTTGCAACTTCCGTTATTTATAAATAGGCCTAATGAAGCTAGTGTATAAAAATTACTATATATACTCAACTGTCTTTTGCGCTCTTGCAAATGCAATTAATATGCCTAAAACTTGTTGCTAAGTGAGATGGATATCTAAGGGATCGCCTTTCTTTCTATTCTTCATGCGGTACAGCACAACTCGATAATATTCCTTAAAATGTATGCACTGATCCAGATCATAGACCCCTCTCCTCCAACTTTTGACGCTATTGTCTGCGAAGCTTCCAGCGTACGGCACGTGGCAAACTTGTTGAGTCCTTCCCAGCTGCCTTTATGTTTTCAGAATACAGTAAAAGCTCGTTAATTCGAACTCGAATGGGACTATAAAATTGTTCGTATTAAGTGGAGTTGAAAAATTGCGCAGGCGCTAGAATGAAGACATTGTTCCACACTGTGTGGAGAACCCAGAGAAGCCACCTCTGGACTCGTTCCCGCAAACTAGGTGATACTACATGTTTGTGGCAGGTAATTTCATAAATTAAATTCAGGCTGTGACAGCAAGAGAATTTATTGATCAGTCAGTGATACACCAGAAACAAGCATAGACTACAAAGAACAGACTACAAAGAACACAGGACAGAGTTTAACAGAACGAGTGCAACCGTCAAGTGGTCTTATTTTCATGCGTAGTGAATAATAAGGCTAGTTGATGCTTGCGCTCAGTCTGTAAAACTGCGTTCTTTGTAGTAGTCTTCATAGCGGCGCCCTTCCATAAGTGCATTCAACTATTATGTAGGTCAAATAAAATAATTATTTTTGATCATCTGTGTTCATGCAATAATCATTAATTCATTATCTTCACCATAGCAGTCAGATCCCCCCTCCCCGAAATAAAAAAAAAAAAGGAACCAGGATTTGCGTGTATATATATATGTATATATTGCGTATTTGACCTCTCCTTACACAAATGCATATACGCAAACATCTAGAGCTCAGTTATACAGTATATACAGTAGTCTTATGCAAAGACAGTTAATGAGCACATGTTTTATGGTTGTGATACTACGCACATATATATTCTCCCTGCTTCTGTTTAAGGCTTACATGCATATAGAGCATGAACTTTTTTAATATTGAAACAAAGACTACCGGAAATTTCAAGGATCCTTTCATATAAGTAGAAGGCTTATTTAAGTGTACACTTAGCATAATATTCCTTCCCACTTAATCTGTTGTCACTCTTCTGTGTTTTTCTTTATACTTGCAGTGCAGCCTAGTCGCACATCCATGGCTTATAATGAAATTATTTCCTCGTAACATTTTTCAATGTGTACGACCTCAATATTTTCCAGAATCTGAAGACGACTTGGAGGGGGAGGGAGGAAGCCGGCAGAGGCCTAGGTTTGAAAAAATGGCTTATTCACCTGACGGCGGAAGTGAGGATGAAGATGATGTCCAGCCAGAGGTACTTGTTTATGCAGTGCCATATCATTCTTTATGCATTGCACAACTTAAACAGCCTCATAAGACATTTTTTTGTTTGTGTACAGCGTCCCGTGAAAAAGCCCTCTGGCCCAAAACAGGAGCTCTTGGACATGCTGAAGAGAAAAAAGGATGACATCTGCCGAAAGGAGGAAACAGCTACAAAGAAACAAAAAAAGAGGGAGACCTATGACGATAGGGGCAGCCTAGTCAGTGAGCTCAAGAACAAGCTACAGAGGCTTGAACAACTGATGGATAGAAAGAGCAAAAAAATAGAGCAGCTCCAAAACAAGAATAACACATTAGAAAAGGAGGCCATGGAGCTGAGGCGGCTTAATGTGAGGCTGCAGGAAAAAATTCTGACAGCCTTAGATGAAGGCAAAGGTATGGAATTCGGCTTTTCGTAGTTTTGTGGCTTCTGTGGCTGCTATGTACGTAGACTTATTTGTAATTTGTATGCCAGTAGCATGGTCACACATTTTTTTTTTTTTTTTTCAGGTTTGGGGGGGAGGGGGCACTCAGCTATGCTTTATGTATGTTTATGCATGCATTTGTATGCGCGTTTATACACATGCCAAACTGAAATTTCAGGGGGGGGGAATTATGGGCTTCCTTAAATTTAAAGCTATTCCTTACAATTTCAAACCACAAAATCGAACGAAGTGATGTTTGTGCATACTACCATGTTTACACATTCTTACGATAAGGAGCGAGTTTGCTTATTTAAGAAAATTACAAAAAAATATAGGGTATTGCAGTTATAACATGAGCTCGCCATCCTATGTTGGAGAGCTTCTCTTCTGACCAGTGGTGACGACCTTGCATAGGACCACAAAAGGCTTTTCAAGTCAGCGGAGCATGAAAGAATTTGTCGCACTTCTTCATCACCCAACAACTATATGCTCATTTACGCCTTGATGCCACTGCCTATGATTTTCGAATATCTTTGGACAGTTTATTGTTTTATTGTTAAGCAAATCCTTTTGCATTTTCTTCATGTTTTACCAGGCAGTGGTTGCATGTGCAAAACATTGCATAGATCCAACACGTCCATTGTCACTTAGAATGCTCTTTGAAGGTGCTTTGAAACAAAATAATAAAATTGCTGTTTTATGTGTAGCCTGGTTTCACATCTAATATGAGGTGCATTCTCAAATTGTTAGTTACAAAAAAAAAAAAAAAGAAAAAAACTCAAGTTAATACAATACTTGCATTTGGTACAATTTCTTTGATGTAGCTATATTTTGGGTGAGAGCCTTGATATTGAAACTCATATGTTTTGAATGTTGATTGCTGACAATGCTGTCTTCTTAAAGTGACTTGAGTTCTGCTGTTTGTAGTGAGCCTCGCTTCATGTTGATGGTGCAGGCAACAGTAGAGCTGCGTGCTCAATTAAGAGCAAACCGGAGCACTCAAGGATGGAGCTCATAGATATTGACATGGATGTGATTCCAAGGGAGACAACACCGCCACCAGATGATTGCCCAAGAAAAGAGAATGCCACGGTAATGTGCATATCTAAAGGGCAGCTTCAGGAATGTTTAGTTTTGCATACAGTTGTCGTTGTAGGTGAAATTTTTTTTGTGCTTGCTTAACTGTAAATGCTGCTTTTTCAGATGGTTGTTATGATTTTTTTTTTGCAATACATTCCTCTGATGCAGGTGGACATTGGCAGTGGCCTTCGAATAAATTCTTGTGCGTGGAGTCACATCCAGGGCCATCAAAAGGATTCTCTTTTTGTGAAAGACCTGCTTCTTGGAATTTGGCCAAAGGAGCAGCTGAAAAACCGCTCTTTGCAAGGTATGTTGCTGTTCTATAGATTTTTTTTTTTATAACGACAAAGCTCTTTAGGCTAGCCTTATTCTGTTCAAGGCAAAGAAATTCCTAGGTGGGTATGTGCCACAGGAATTGGCCAATCCCCAATGCAAGTTCAGCAGGTGCAAGTGTTAAATGAAAACTGCTTGACGGAGTGGAGCATGTCAAACATGGGAGAGGAAGAAAGAGAACTAAGAGGAGTAAAGGCATAAAATGATCGAAAGACTAGACTCGGAGAAAGAGATAGAAAAGCAGAGAGCAAGACAAAGAGAAACAGGAAGAGAGTGAGAGACATAGATAGAGGAAGTAATCAGTAGAGAGAGAAAGGAAGGGAAGAAAGAGCAAGAAAGAAACCGAGAAATTAAAAGGAGCAACAAGGAAGGCTGCCCCGCTCCGCTGTTTCTTCAGGCTTGGCACCACTAATGCGAAGCTGCCATAATTTTTTTTAGCGCTGTGAACTAGAAGTAGCAGTATTATAGTTAACCACTGTTCATTTGTGTCTTGCAGGAAAGCGGTGTCCACGATTTCCGGATCGGCCTGCAAAAACTCCACTGACGCCTTGGAAAGTGGAAGTGATGCGGGGTAAGTGTCCATGCTTTTTAAGATATTTTGGTGTAGACTGTCTTTGTTCATTCTGCCTCAGACCATATTCTTATAGACTCCATTTTTGTTTAAGAACTGTTTCTTCTTGCCAGTTAGTGATGCCCTGTGAACCTTTTGTTTTAGATTGTTACAGACGGCGACTGCAGCGCCAAGGTATTCCTGAAAACCTTGTGCCTGCTGCACTCAAGCAGCTAAACCATTTTGTGGTGGAGAAGCTGGCAGACCTTGAGAGGATGGCAAAACGGTGAGATGCAGTTGTAAATGTGTTTTGATGAATTTCAGGAAGGTTCTTGTATGTAGTTTTAAATGACATGCAGCCTTGTAAAAAAAAGTGTTCAAAGCATCATACTGATTAAATGCCATGCCAGTGCATTTACTCACACCTGTGAAGTATGTGTGAGATCATGTGGTAAAAACTAGTCTTGAGCTCCTAGCACATCAAGTTAGCACTTTACTCACATCTGAGCAGGCCCAAATTCTAGGCTGACCCCCTAAGGTTTGAAGCCAGAAAAAAGAAAAGAAAATGTTACCTCAAATGTAGACCCAGCAGGAAAACGTTTACAGTATGCAAAAAACTCAAAACACATACAGTAGAACCCAGATATATATATAGAGCCATAAAGGAGATTGCAAAATAGTTTGATATGGCAGCAAAGCAGACAACTCGTCCAGCTTTCTCCTGTGTGTGTTTGTGTGTACAATGATTCTCTGCTGAACAGTGCTGTTCTCTTGAAACCCGGCGCCTGCTACAATGTGTAGCCTGCTATGTATGGTCACAATATTACTGCACTGGGACCCCTTTCCGTGCTTGTTTACTATGTCAGTGTCTGTGCAGTAACATTTTCTTGTGCGTAAGCGTTCACTTCTGACAATAAGCGGGTGTTGCGTGCATCATTTTGGGCCAATGTGGCGGCTATGCTTTTTTGTGCAGTTAAGGCGGTTTTAGCTATTCCACCATGGCACCAACGCATTTGGGTTGTTGCATATTAGCAGTATGCAGTAAGTTTAAATGGCGCTGTGCCTTACATGCTGCTAAACAGGTAGTCGAAAATGCCTAGTGCAATAGGGCTGTCGGCAATCCGTTGCACTCTCATGTTTGTCAGTGGCTGCTATCACATTTGCAGCCATCGCCACATGTGCTTAAGTCTTAATCGATGGCCAGCCGGTGCGTCCAAATGAAAATGTGAAATATTTTGCACAGTACAGCATGCTACTGGCCACACCTAGAGTTGCGGGGTGCACCTTGAATCAACAAGCTTATGAGCCTTGATGGCATGATCAATCCATGGTTATTATGCTGGTGGAAACAATTACTGCTATCACTCAACTGTAACAATTTTTTAAGTACTCAAATATAAACCAACCCGACAGTATTTGAGTTTGAGAAAGACTATTGGCCTAGATTTGCGTAAATATGATACACACTCTGCCTACAGCAATAAGCAATGTCATTACCTATCCCTAATATTCTGACAGGTCCATTTCTAAGGATAGTTCTGCAGCAGGCTACCATTGAAAATGTTGCAAAGGGCCAGCTCTCATGCCTTGAAGTCGTAGTGTGGTTCAAGCACCACAATGTCGTTGCATCATGTGTATATGTAACATTAGCGATGTGAACTTGTAACTTTCATGCACTTGTGTATTTTTCAACACTTTCAGGGAGAAGGACAACCTTAAGCCACAGGAAAGCTGTGAATAAGGCCAGCAAATTCCAAGGTCAAGAGTAAGCCGTGCCTGCAAATTTGGTCTAGTCATTTTCCAGTCAACTTTTGCAATACTTGTACAAGTAATAAATTATTGTAAATCAAGTACCTTCATTTTATGGTTTTTATTTTATGCATGTGCAATACACATCACTCACGACCAAGCATACCGGATCATTTTGGTCAGGATGAACATTTTTGCTTTAACAATTTGGTGTGCTCTTTGCCCATGTATTTCAGCCAAACACCAATTTGTAATGGAAGAATGTTAGGTTCAAGCTAGACCAAGCTAGAAGTTCACTTCAAATGGTTGACCAGTTGCACACCAGCCAGCTCTAACTGGATGACCATGTACATTCAACTGGCTGACCAATGGCGCACCAATCAGCTTCAATTGGATGACCTGTTGGCACCAGTTGGCTTGAACTGGATCACCACATGTTTTCAACTGGTTAACCATTTGGGCACCAGTCAGCTTCTATTGGATGACCTGTTGGGTGCCAGTTCACTCTAACTGGGGGACCATACGTTTTCAACTGGTTAACCAGTTGGACACCAATTCACGTGAGCTGGTTAACCGGTTGGCTTTAACTGGATCATTATGTGTTTGACTGGCTGACCAATGGCGCACCAATCAGCTTCAATTGGATGACCTGTTGGCACCAGTTGGCATGAACTGGATCACCACATGTTTTCAACTGGTTAACCATTTGAACACCAATTGTCATTGACTGGTTGACCAATTGCACTCCAGTATCTTTAATTGGATGACCATATGTGTTCAACTGGCTAAACAGTTGAGCACCAGTTGGCTTTAACTGGATCACCATACGTGTTCAACTGGTTAACCAATTGGGCGCCAATCAGCTTCTATTGGATAACCAGTTGGCTTTAACTGGATAACCATTTGGACGCCAATTTACATTGACTGGTTGAATAGGTGGACACCAGTTATCTAGAATTGGTTGACCAATTGGACACCAGTTAGCTTTAACTGGTTGCAGTGAAAAGAAAGCTGGGCACCAATTAAGATTCGGTTACGTCCAGTTAAATATAATTGGAAAACCAATTGGCCACCGGCACTGTCCAAATGGTTCACCAATTGGACGTAAACTGGTCTACCAATTGGATATAATTGGTACGCTCCCAACTGGTGGCGAAATTCCAATTGGTCGAGAACCAATTCGTAGCAATTGGTATTTGTCCAATTGGACCCATTGATTTTTTTTGACTGGGCAGTGCCACGCCCGGTTTCCTCTCAGGCCGCAGCGGAGATCAGCGCCCCTCTTAGGCAATCACCACCGCGGCCTGCTGGTGACGCCACGGGCCAGACGATCATTTTCCGCCCGGTCGGCCGTAAGGCACACCTCCTGGCTGCTTCGAGGGACGCAATCTCTGCCTTCCTCGCCGGTTTTCCAGCCACACAAAGGGTGCGGGTCAATCACCGCCGCAATCTCATCGCTGTCGACACCGCCCCCAACTCTGATGTCAGTGCTCTCCTTGGGATCACCACCATCGTTGATGTCAGAGTAAAGGCAAAGGTGCTCGACCTCAACTCGGAGTTGGGGAGGTGTTTGGGGTTGATGAAAACATTCCCCTGGACATCATTGCCGCGAACATTACCGGAGCGGTAAAGACCCTTTCATGTGCGCGGCGCGGCTCCACGCTTGTCATTACGTTTGAGGGAACTGTCGTGCCAGCCGAGCTCTTGCTCTTTAAACAGCGGAGGCCGGTGCGGGCGCGCCTTCCGCATCCACTGCAGTGTGCGCGTTGCGGTGTGTTTGGACACGCCACTGCAACGTGCTCGCGCGACAGGCGCTGCCTCCGATGTGCAAGGAACCACGCCGAGGGTCCCTGCGCGTCAGAAAAGCCCCGCTGCATAAACTGCAAGGGCTCCCACCCCGCGAACGAACCCCGGTGCGAGTCATGGCAGCTGCAGCGAAAGGCCGCCTTTCTACTCGCCTCCTCAGGCGGCAAACTTACGCGCCGCGAGGCCATCCAACAAGCCAAAGCTGCAACTCAACGGGAGGCCTCGGGGACGGCAACGGCTTCCACGCGCTCTGGCTGCTCTTTCCGCGACGCCCTGAAGGGCAACGCCACCGCAGCACCGGCTCCAGCCGCCACACAGCCCACATGTCCCCCCCCCCCTCCCCCTCCCAAAAAAGACGCAAGGGATACGGTCATGACGGCACTGGCCGTGGTTCTTCGCGCACTCCTCGAAACCACGGTGTGCAGCCCGACGACGCGCGACTTTTGTCTCGCCGCTCTGAGCGCCTATCAAGACCTAATCCACCATGGATAGTGCGTCAAGGAAGCCACGGCCGCGGATACTCCAATGGAACGTCCGTTCTCTCCGCCGCCGTCACCGTGAGCTTGTGCGCTCACTTCCCCAGCGCGAACTCGATGTCCTGGCTCTTCAGGAAACGCACGTTCATGCTGGGGAGCTCAATATCCCCGGCCATGTGGCCTATCACAGTGCGACCGAGTGTGAACGTGCCGACTGTGTCAGCCCCCACTGCACACAACTGCTACATCCGCCGGGATGCTCACGAGCGTCCATTTATGTGCGTGCGCGACTGCCTCAGTCGACGGTTGACATCGCAGATATTCTGTGTCCCGGCGTCGAGTGCGTTGCTGTCCGAGTGCGCGTTGGTGCTGTAGACACGGCAATAGCGAGTGTTTATGTGCGCTACCCTCGACTCTGGGACCCCCAGTTTATCGTGCGACTGGTGGACCGTCTTGGCGCTTCGGCAGTTGTGTGCGGGGACTTCAACTCTCACCACACGGCGTGGGGAGGTGCGCGAGTGAACAACCCGGGCCGGAAGGTGTTGGATGCGTCCCTCGCCGCCGGTCTCCATCTCCTCAACGATGGCAGGAACACCTTCCTGAGGCGCGGCTCGGCTCCCAGTGCGATCGACCTCTCCTTCGTGACGGAAGACTGCCGCTACCGGTGGTCCCGAAGCCCCGACACGGAGGGGTCGGATCACTACCCCATCTGCCTCGAGCCCCTCTGCGCCCAGCCTGATCAGACGCGCGCCTACTCGGTGGTGAACTTCTCACGCTTTTGCGAACTGTGTTGGACGCTCTTCGTGCTATGGGTGTGTGTGGCAGGCTTCTCGGGTACGTCGAGGAGTTCCTCGGGGGCAGAACGTTCCGTGTCCGCATTGGTGGCGACCTCAGCGTGCCTCGCCCGTCCACTGCCGGTGTGCCGCAGGGCAGCATCTTGGGCCCCATGCTGTTCAATCTCGCCCTCGCGCGCATCGTGGACTACATCCCACGAGACTTGGAGTACGAGGTGCGCATTGCCATCTATGCGGACGACATCGCCCTCTTTGCGAGTGGACCCACTCTGCGCGGGCTGCAGGTGCGACAGAGCCTCAACCGCTCTCGAGGCCGTGGATGCTTACATCACGAGCATTGGGCTTCAGCTCTCCACGGCCAAGACGGAAGCGCTTCTCATCCACCCAACTCTCAAGGGGCGATACGAGGTCGGCCGCCTCAAGTTCCGGGGATGCGTTCTGCCGTGGCGACAATCGGTGCAATACCTCGGCATCACGATCGATCACCGCCTGAGCTAGAAGCCAGCCGTTGCCAGCCACCGGCTAAGCTGTCGCAGAGCCGCAGGAGCGGCATCCTCTCTCCTCGCGAGGGGCAAAGGCTGTTCCCCGGACATTGCCCTGAGGATGTACAACGCCGTCGCCGGAGCCAGGGCCCTCTACGCATTCTCCTGCATCACCCTGCGACCGCCTCAGTGGGAAACTCTCGAGACGGCACATCGCGGCGTCATCCGCCGCCTCTTTGAAATGCCTGGGCGTCTCCAGTGGGAGTGACCTATGCAGAGACGAATCAGTTTCCCCTCTCGCTCAGAGCCAAGGCTTGTGCTCTGTGTCACGTCGAGCGCAAGCACATGACG
This sequence comes from Rhipicephalus microplus, assembly GCF_043290135.1. Classification (NCBI taxonomy): domain Eukaryota; kingdom Metazoa; phylum Arthropoda; class Arachnida; order Ixodida; family Ixodidae; genus Rhipicephalus; species Rhipicephalus microplus. The sequence goes on from NW_027464934.1 coordinate 107,293, forward strand.
CGAGGGGGAAAGGCACTCGTCCATCGTCTGCTATCGCTGCCCGACACTGGTATGGGCCGCAGCGCACTGGAGTACGCCAGCCTCATCTCGGGAACCCCTTTTGCAAGTCTCCTGCCTATCCCTCCTCACTGGGACTCCCGGCTGCCCATTTCAATCAGGGTTCCGGGTGTACGCAGCAAGGGGCACACACCTCGGGCTGCCCTTCTACAGGAGACCTGCGCACTGATCGAACAGCGCTACTCCGGCCACCTCCATCTCTACACGGACGGCTCGGTGAAGGGGGACGGCTCCGCTGCTGCTGCCAGCGTCATTCCGGTGCTACGAGACGAGAGGAAGTGTCGTCTTCCGCTCCCGGCAACTTCGACGACCGCTGAGCTCGCGGCTCTGAACCTTGCGGCCGATCAGCTGGTCGAGCTCCTCCCGTCTTCGGCCGTCATCTTCTGCGACTCTCGGGCGGCCCTCCTCACCCTTGCGAGGGGCGAAAATGGCTCCTCGATCGCACAGCGCCTCACGCGCAAGTTCACCGTGATCGTCCGCAGTGGGTGTGATGTGTCGTTTCAGTGGGTGGCCTCACACGTCGGAGTGCGCGACAACGAGGCAGCCGACGAGCTCACAAGGGACGCCCACGACCCCTCCAATCCCACAACGAACTTCGTTCGGAAATACGATGTGGCGCGACTCATAATCGCACGCCACGTCCGAGCTCTACACCCAGACCCCGCACAGCAGCCGGCAAGCCTGTCGCACGCCTGCCGTCAACGGGAATCGGTCGGCGTGCTCGTGCTTTCCTGCTGCGCCTTCGTGCTGGATGCGGCCGAACAGCGCAACTGCTCTCCAAACAGCGTGGCAGTGGCAGCCCTTCGTGTGTGCAGTGTCCGGCAGAGGAGACCGTTGAACACATTTTGTGCCAGTGCTCAGGATACGCAGACATTCGTCGCCGTCTCTGCGACAGCTACGGGAAACTCGGGCTGCCACACGTGAGTGCAGAACACTTGCTGTTCCCCTCGGCGAACGTTGCAACACTTCGCCGGGCGTTCTATGCGCTCCTAGACTTTTTTGGCGACGCGAACCTTTTCACGCGCCTCTAAAGAGGCCCGTTACAAACCCACGTGTTGTTGTTTACTGTGCCGCGCGCCACGCCCCCTTGGAACCCCACGTGACTGTCTACATGGGCCACTTCCACCTGCCTGACTTCCACCTGCCTTCCACCTGCCTCTCCCGTCGGAGCGGACACTCTCTCCCCTCCCCTCGTGGTTGCGGAGCGCCCAAACTTCTTGCCTGCTCGGTGATGTGTGTGTCTGTGTGTGTGATTTTTTTTTTTTTCTTCACTACTCGGGCGCACTCATCGTCTCCGGCTTCTCGGCGGTCTTTCGCTCGGTTGCGTGTGCTGCGTTATTTCTTGCGCGCGTGCGCGGGGCCAGTGATCGAATGCATTTCACCACTCTATTCTTACCTATTCTCTTCTGACTCTTTCATTCCCATTCCCCCTTCCCTGCGCTTTCCTACGGAGGTGCCCTCATTCAGAGAGGCAGTAACGGGACAGCGCTTTTCTCTTCCTTTCCTCTTTCATAGCCACTCAGGACTACAGGTCACCAATTGTTGGTATTAGCAGCACTTCCACTAACAGAATAGTCAAAACAGGTGACAGGAAAACCTGAACTTAAACTGACTCCTCAGCTAGAACTTTATTCTCGAGCAGTTGTCTGCAGTTAGAGAGGAGCAAAATAAATGTGCAGTTCTTGTTGGTGTGCTGTACACTTGAAGTGTATTTCTTTCATCACTTTTGGTGCAGACCCAAGAACATGCATACGAGTTCCTGGAGGTCCAGTTGCGGCGTGTGCATTCTATGAATGCACACAATCCAGCTTACCTTGATATCGTGAAGGGCCTTGCAGAGGAGCTTGCTCGTGTTCAGAACAACAGCGATGGGACAGGACTGATGCTGGCATTCAAGGCTACCGCTGCAGCAAGACATCGCCGGGCCCGTCACATAAGGGTGCAACCGACCAGCACTGCTAGGCGTAGGCCAGGGCTTACAAGGGGGTCCAAGAGGGTCCCTACAGGGCGCCCAGCAGTTGAGCCAGCTGCCAAGAGAGCACAGAAGAGGCCCCATTCTTTGAGCCACAGCATAGAGAAAGATGTGCCTGGTGCAAGGCTGCACTGAATGGCAGCTGCCTCCCACCAACTGGGCTCACGACAGTTCTAGGCACAGAGCCAACTTGGTTTCAAACATCATTTCTACGGTTTTATGTGGCTAAACGATGATATGATTGTGAAGCACACCGCAGTGGGCGACTGATGATATGTGGGGTTTAACGTCCCAAAACCACCATATGATTGTGAGAGACGCCATAGTGGAGGGCTCCGAAAATTTCGACCACCTGGGGTTCTTTAACGGGCTCCCAAATCTGGGCACACTGGCCTACACCATTTCCACCTCCATCGAAAATGTAGTCACCACAGCCGGAATTCAATGCCACGGCCTGCGGGTCAGCAGCCAAGTATTTTAGCCAGTAGACCATCGCGACGGGGCCCACAGTGGGCGACTTCGGATCAAATTAGGCCATGTGGGATTCTTTAAAGTGAACCTAAATCTACGCGAAGGAGCAGCTCATCGCCACCGCTGCACTTGATGCTTCATCTTTGATTGAACCAAAGCGAGAACGACTCCTCGCATTAGCTGTGATATCATAACCTTACAATTGATCACCTTAGGCACAGGCAGAAGCATTTGGCTCTGCACTACTATCTCAGTATCATGCATACAGCCTTGTCAAAGCTGATGTTAAAGAATGGTGCCCACTGATCCCACTAGTCTCTTGGATCCACCAGGTGTGGCCCTCACAAGTCACAATCAGATACTCATCAGTGTTGTGCAGTAACATTGTGCCATTCCACCATGAGCGACTTTTGTTTCGCCTTACCGTCAGGAGTAACGAGCTCTTCAATTGCGTTTTTTGAGTGGCGGTGGGCTTAATGTCCCAAAACCACGACACTGACAGTATAGTTATGTGCCGCTTACCTAGAAACCGAAGAAGTTAAAAGACTAGGTGGTGCCTGTCCTGGCCATCGTGGTTGTTTTTAACCGCAGTATTGTTACCATGAATATTGTAAATACACTCGTTTTCTGTCATCTCCCCGTAACATCTTTGGTGGAGGTGCTGGACACATCAGAAGCACACAACGAAACTTCGCAGCAGGCGTATTCTTGGACAGTCCATCATGCCGGCAGACAATTCTGCTGATCCAGCCCCCCGCTATGCCGAATGCACCCAGTCACATTGTCGTGACCCACCTCCGAGGCCCAGGCCCCTTCTGCGGGACTGATAACAGTCAGGTGGAGAAGTGGCTGGCCAACAAAGAGTGCAGCAGCAAGACCAATCGGTGGGATTCGACTTTGATGCTTGCAAACGTCAGGTACTACCTCAGGGGTAGGGCCAACGTGTGGTTCGACACTCACGAGGAGAATTTAAACCTACGTAACAAAAAAAAGACGTATATAAACAAAAAAATGAAACACCTTTTTGGAAAGCCCAATGCATGCCAAGAGAAAGAACTCTCGTGCCGTGCCCAAACCTCAAAGGAGCTGCACATGGTTTACATACAAGATGTCTTAGCCTTGTGCTGGCAAGTTGATAGCCAAATGGCCGAAGCCAACACTCACCCACATTAATGAAGGTATCGCTCACGACGCCCTTCACTTGCTCGTGTACAAAGACTGCTCCACCATTTACGACATTATCAGGGAGTGCTGAAGTTTCGAAGAAGCAAAAAGCCGACATGTTATGCAGCAATTTGTTCAGCTCCCTACCACTGCTGCCACGTCGTCTTGCAAAGACGTCTAGATCCAGCCGCCGCCCTGTACCAAAAACTTCCTGCGTCTCGTGCGGCGTAATATCGAGGCAGCAACTCCATCTGCTCCCCAGGCTAATTCTCACGAGGAGGCCCGCCCGACAGTGTCATTAATTCAGGCCGCCGTGCGCGAAGAACTGGCGAATGCAGGCATCCAGCCTGTATGTGCCCAAAGTCGTTCTACATCAGCCCTGCTCCATACTACCAGCCACAACTGACTTATTCCGGGTACCATGATTCGAACCAGTGGCGCACGCGAGAAGACGGGGCGATATGCTTCAACTGCAATGGCGCCGGTCACATTTCCCTCTATTGTCGCTATCGTCGGCCATCGTCTCCTCGTGCACCATACCGTCCAGACGACACTTCATCCTCCCCTTTGCACGCCAATCCACTGAACACTAATGCCCGAACATCAACCCCACATTATGAGCCGTCGCCGTCTCCCCAGACCCAACGACTTTCTCGGTTGCTTATGTCCCGTCGCTCCCCCTCACCGTCCTTCCTCGGGAAAACAGACCAGTGCAGCTCCCGGAAAGTGATGCTGCCTTGACTGATCGACTCGGAAATCCTCTGTTAACTCTGGCATCTCGACAAAAGCTTACGGATGTAGATGTAGAGGGCATGCCTGTTTCAGCGCTCATCCACACGAGGGCCCAATAATCATTGATGAGTGCTCACCTTTCTCGTCGTCTTCGTAAAGTCATTACACGCGCCTCATCACCTGTTGTTCGCGAAGCCAATAGCCGTACACCTACCGTCCTTTGAATGTGCTTTGCGCATGTGAGCTTCGATGACCACAACACCTCAGTTCTCTTTGCTGTTCTGGACGTTGCTCCTTGGACGTTCTACTGACGCGAAGATTAGTTTTGCCTCACTATCTTGTGACTGTTTCTGCGAACAACTTTTGCACACCTGTCCTGAACTTTGGACGCTGCGCACAACTGCTTCCTGAAGGTATCTCGCTGGGCACAATATCACCTTTAGCTGCAAACAACCCTGTTGCTCTGGCCATTGATGCCCCACAGTCGCCTCCAGGCAGCCCTGCTGCTGGCCCGACACCTGATGACACATTCGAAAACATGATTGCCCAGAACCCTGACCCTTCTAAAAGCCAGGACCTACGCTTTTCCTAGGAGTCATACCGCGACTTTTAATTTCGCTTCACCCAAACTTGGACAAACATATCTAGTGAGGCATCGAATTGACAACGCGGACACAACACCCATTCATCGACACCCTTAGCATGTCTCGGCGACCGATCGCAGCGTCATTCAAACGGATGATGATGATGTTTGAAGTTTTGTGGCGCAAGGGCCGTTTCACGGCCAAAGAGCGCCAGTTCATGTTACTAAGAATATGGACAATGATTGTGATAAGCGGCTGTATAAAGGCCACAAAATTCCTCGCGGTAAGGCAGGTAAAAACATACAAGTAAAAAAATCATGACCATGCCGTGAAAGGTGTGTGTGGTGAGGATAGATGACAAGAGTTGGTGATTATAAAAAACGATGGTGGATATGAATGGGATTAGCACAAGTGCCTCACTGGTTCATACCCTTGCGTCCAAGGGCCGTGAGGCAAGTGCTTTCTTGTGTAACCGCCGCAGCAAAAACCTCTCTAGAGAGGTCGTGCTACGGAATGCCCGGGTGTATGATATGAAAATTATTAATTTCTTTTAAAAACGCTAACAATGATTTATGACTAAAAAGCGGTTCCCTACCGACAAACATTGCAGGGTGTAAAGGTATATGCTGTCGGTAGGGTAATGGAAAATGTCGTTTTCTTAGAGTTTCTAAGTGTTTGCACTGGATTAATATGTGAAGGACTGTCAATGCCTCTCCACATCTGTCACA
>NW_027464935.1:0-113000 GCF_043290135.1 Rhipicephalus microplus
CACAGAATACAACATACGAGCAGCCAGCTGCAAATGTGATAAAAGCATAGCTATTTCAGCAGTGCAACTGTGAAAAGAGTTTTGTACTTCTAGTTATTCTTACTTAGATAATTATATTTTACAAAGCAGTGCATTAGGAAAGAGCTTATCCCCATTTGCACCCATGTGTGTCATGCAGGATGGCTTTTCACAAAATTTGGCGCTGCCAGCATCACACAAAGAACAAGAAGAGTGAAGAGTGGCCCACGCAATGCCAAGTGCATGGCAAAAGTTGACGTAAAAATAAAGCTGGCCACGTTTGACACCAAACGCAGGGACAAGTATCTGCAGAGAGAGGTGCCTCTTTCTGCAGTGATACGAATCGACGACAGGCACAGCCACAGCACCGACTCAGCGGATGCTCTGCGGCTACTTCGCGGCACTAGGTCAACAAGGCAAACATTCCTCCGTTACTTCAGCGAAGGCGTGACCCCTAGTGAAGCAAGGAGAGACTGCATGAGAGCAAGCTCTCTATGGAAGATGATGGCCCTGCAAAGCTGGCCAATGCGGCTTTAAATCCGCCTCAAAGAACGGTCTACCACTGGCACAGTGTTTGGAGGGAGGCCTGTTTTGGTGGTACCTACATCGACCCAGTGCTGAAACTGGAGGAAAAGGCTTCTTTGTATGCAGCTCAAGGTATGTCTAAACTTGTGGGAGAATCTGTCCTCTACGTAAAACAGTATTCATAAGCACTCATTTTCAATGTGTGAATGGTGAAGTTGTAGCTATGACAAATTACAGACACATTCAGCACAAAGCCTCATCTACTTGTGATTCATGCCAGTGGCTTGGTTGTACACTGCACCTGCTAGTCAGAGCATACATTTACCATTATTTTCTTGGGAAGTAAGAAATGATGTATTTACTTTGAAACCCACAACTTTTTGATGAATTTATGTTCCTGTGAAATCGGAAACATCAAATTCTTGGAGTAACCTTGAGTATGGCAAACTTAAAGCCCAAGAGGTGCACAGGCGGTCGGAGGGGGGAAGAAAGGGGGGGAAGAAGAACATATACATGACCAGATAAAAGAAATAACAAAAACGTTATTTATTTTCTTTGAAAGTGACACTGACTTATTTTTAAAAGGTTTTTTGTTCAAGGCATAAGTTGGCAATCTAGACCAACTGACACATTGCATGAGCATCAATTCACAGGGAACCAGCATTAATGAAGCTCGCGAGTCAGCCCATAGAAACAAATTGTGAAATATAAAACATGAAAAAAAGAAATGAAATGCCTCAAACTGGCCGGCCTATGTTTCAGTGTAAGTATTTATCTTTGTCAAAGGCATTTTGTCCTTCTTGACTGTTACTTGAAAGGATTAGGTGTAAATGTCATTAAAGGAAGTGTTGAAATTTCGGAAAGCATGACAGCAGCAGCAACCGGAGCTGTACAGAGTGTCAGCCACACAGGTCAATCTAGAGAGGCCATTTAAACTTGGGAGAAAACAAAAAAAGAAAAGAAGCGTAAAGCGCAAGAATGGGACAAAGGAAGGCGATACAAAAATGGGCGCCGACTGTCAACTGAAGTTTTAATTGACAAGATCAAGGATACACGGATACAAAAAAAAATGGTTAGATTACAAATCTTCAGTCATGTGCACCACATCAAATTGATTTTTTTTTTTTTTCGAACAGATTAAGTAGCGGAGTGCTCACACCTATGGCCCCTTTGGTGGATGGCAAAAGCCTCAAATATCTCCCGTGCGAGCCTTTGACAACAGCAATTTAGGACTGTAACATCCGACAGACGAAGGCATGCTGCAGCCATGCCTAGCACAATGTGTGGCTAAATTACTACAAACACCAATCTTTACATGAATTGACACGTTTGCGAGGCCTATAACTGATGCACCTCCCAGTCTGTACCACAGACACACAGCCGCTTGAACACTGAATTATGACATATATTGATCACTGGATGAACGGTTTGTTATGTTTCTTTGAACAGCTTGCTCCGCTTCCTTTCTGTTCGTTCGCATGGCGGCACATTCCGCCTAGCTTGGTGGCACCGATTGCTCTCACTGTTCAGGAAGATGGTCAGGTATCTTAAACCTATCTTATCCTGGTCCTGGCGCCATACCATTGAATACTGAGAAGTAGAGCCGAAACAGAGAACACCTTATTTGACAGATGTAAAACTAAAAAAAAAAATTCTGCAGATCCCATATACTTTGGGACTTCACATTATGTGAAGCATGCGGAGGGAAGGTGGCCGTGTTGTAACTTTTTTTATTCGGCAACATGTTATGAAATGGTGCTAAATATATGTACAAATGTTGCAGGAACAGATGCATATTGAACAGTTGCAGATGTTTCTATAACCAGTTGTTTGCACTTGCACAACGGTGCCATCAGTAACATGACTATTAGCAACACCAGAAGTGATAAGCTGATATGAAGGGTTTGTGCTTGCAAGGACGGTAGCCCTGGACACTGGTACATAAATCCACTTCTGCGCATGGCACCTAACTACAATGCACATTTACACAACATAAAGGTTGTAGCATAGGAGTAAATATGTAATCTTTATGAGATTGCATAGCCAGCACTGCAACCACATTTGACGTTTTATGAACATTACGGTCTATTTGAAAAATAGTTCCGAGATCTAGCATGGCTCTGTGTTAGAATTCTTGATTGCCTCGCATTATGCTTGGGTTCGACTCCTGCTGGCACCCTGATAGATTATTATGTGGAGTTTGACGTCCCAAAACCACCATATGATTATGAGAGACGCTGTAGTGGAGGGCTTCGCAAATTCCAACCACCTGGGGTTCTTTAACGTACATCCTAATCTGAGCACACTAGCCTACAACATTTTTGCCTGCATCGAAAATGCAGCCGCCGCAGGCAGAATTCGATTCCGCGACGTGCAAGTCAGCAGCCGAGTACCTTAGCCATTAGACCACCGCGGCGGGGCCCTGCTCGCACCCTGACATTTTTCTTTGTGTTTGTCGAGTAAACGCTGCCGCTGTCAGTTTTGTCTTAAAGAGGCCCTGCAACACTTTTTGAGCATGGCCAGAAAATGTTGCCATTTGGTAGAAGAGGCTCCCGAGAACACACGGGCCAAATATTATAGTGCAGTACGCGGCTTGGAATTTGCAATAAATAAATGACCAAAGTCAGCTAAAAATTGCTTTCTCTCGTTTCAACAAATGACGGAGGAAGCTGAAAAATCATTCAAAGGCCATCTAAGAGCCATTCGCTGATTTTAACATGGCGCGTTCGGTCCTTACAGGGATCGCCGCGAGATGCCGCAACTTGTCCCCACGCGCGCTCGCGATCACACAGAAAAGACCATGTATTCAAAGCGGAAAAAAAAACAGAGATAGTTTTCAAGGACAAAAGGCACGTGTGACATATTTTTTTTTCGCCCCCCCCCCCCCCCCCTCGGCTTAGCTCCCAGAGCTTTCGCCGGGATGAGAGCAGAGCGAATGCGACTGCAACATGACAAATCTTTGCGAGTCCCCTCATACCGGACGTAACTTAAAATTTTTGCAGCGTTTAATTCGTGAGGCAATATGCTCTTTTAGTGAATCCATTCCATGGTTACTTAAAAAGGTGTTTCAGAGTCCCTTTAACGTTCATGCGTTACAATAGCCCATGTGTGTTCTCGTCATTTTTGGGTAGATACCAAGAGTCAAACAGCTGTGGCAAGGTATGTGCCACTGTTTAACTGTTTAACAAGAAGTGTTTAACAATGCATATAATGTTATTTGTGTTTTGACCAGCGTGTCATAATCATCAAACCCTCTCATATTAATTTAGGTTCCCGCCAAGTGAAGGAGATTATCACGTGAGCACCCAGACGTAAGCGGCTAGATAGATAGATAGAGATAGACAGGCAGATAGATGCCACCACTGCAACCAGGATTCAATCCCGCACCCTGTGGGACAGCAGACGAGTACCTTAGCCACTAGACCACCCAGGCAGGGCTTTAGATTAGATAGATAGATAGATAGATAGATAGATAAATAGATAGATAGATAGATAGATAGATAGATAGATAGACAGATAGAGATAGATAGAGAGATAGAGATAGATAGATAGATAGATAGATAGATAGATAGATAGATAGATAGATAGATAGATATACAGATATACAGATAGATAGATACCGAAAGTGCATGCAGTACCCAAAGAAATGCTCCGCATTCATAAGGGAATGCGGGCACCTGCACGGGTCCATGCTCTCTTGATTTTGCTCATCTTCCCTGCTCTATCTGATACTAATTTGTAACAATGCTCGCTGATGTAGCCTCTTTCCCTTTGTCATTAATCGCTGTGTAGCTGACAGTGTGCTCGTGGAGAATCAATAAATGAAGTACAAAAAGATTGCAGTAAACCTGAACTCCACTCGTACTTCAAGGAGTCAAAATATTTTTCCTGCAATTGATTTGTGAGGCAACAAACTCCGACAATGAGGTAATGTTATGATCGCTTGAAAAAAGCCTGCAAGACGTTTTTAAAAGGCAAGGTGAAGCTAGAACAAAAACTTACTTTGCAGGAACACTTTGCACTGTACAGAGAGCAAAATGGCCATTAAAAGTCATGCGCCTGAAGATTGTTCTTAAAAGACCACCTGCCATTCCACATAACTTTCCAGGCACTCACATAAGTGTGACTCGTGGTGGCAGCAGTGCCTGCTGGGCAGTGGTCGTGGTTACCCCCATCATGCGACGAGCTCATAACGTCGAGCTGGCAAGGGAGATCATCTTTGTTGATTCGACTGCCTCATGCGACACCACCAAATGCACAGTAACAGTGGTGCTGACTGCGACCAAGGCTGGTGCTGTCCCACTCGCAGTACTAATTCACAAGGAGCAGAGCACCGATGGCTACCTGGCTGCTTTCAAGCTCCTCAAGGAAGCCCATCCTCTCTGCTTTGGAGGCCAACCAGTAGGTAAGGAAGTAGGCGCAAATTTGTAAATTTTGTGGCCAGTGAATTGCTATATATTAATGCCATCCCAATTCTCTACAATAGCATTGTTAACACAAACTTACATGAGCAACTAGTGAAGAAAATGTGGAGGCCAGTGCTCAATGCGTGGCTTGACTATAATTCAGTATCTGAACTACAGGTTTTCCCGCCCACTTTATACCAAGTGCCAGCTTAAATAATCTGCTTGCCATTGAAATAATCTGAGCGCCGAGCTATTTAATCCATGTGCCAAACATTTAATCCAAGCGCCAACTCAATGAGGCCGCATGTCAGTGAGTTTAATCCAATTGCCAATGACTAATTAAAGTGCCAGTCATTTTAATCCACGCACTAGAAACACTAGTTTGCTGCTTTATACAGTATAAATGTGAAAATAATGTAAACATGAAGTCACAGGAAGAACTTTTCCTTCACCTATGCATGCTTGCGCTTATGAAATGAAGTGCGCATTGCTATTTCCTCCTAACATTTTTGTGTCATAGCTTCAAAATAAAAAAAGAACAGTGTGTGTTGATTGCATTTATGGGTACTAAGAGTATTTGCTCATAGAGTCAGTGTATGGTTCGTCGCTACTGCATTATTCTGGCTAACCATGTACACCATCCCATATGCATAGATTCGTGTCGTCTGCTAAGCAGACTGCTTTCGGCTACTTATTTGCTGAGGGATTCGCAGTCGTCTGCTCAGCCCGGTGATAACGGTGATAGACAGATGGTCACCAGGGCCTGTTTCAAGCCCTTCTCGCGGCTTTTAGCCTTGGCGACCCTCCAGTTTTTGTATGGTAAGTAAATAAAGTTTGATTTGACTTGATATTCATTCGTTCTTGAAATCAGAAACAACCATTTAAAACTCAAGTTGCATTTGTTTCGGTTCCTTTGGAATTAGGTTTTTTATAAAAGCATAAAAAAGGAAACTCCTGTTTTCATATAAAAAGACAACACTAGTATTCCTGAAGCGTGTTTGCCTGAAACACGCGTTCATCGAATACACATAATTTTGTTTGAATAAAAGATAACTAATATGAATATAAAATATGACTTCCGTTTTCCACATCAGGGTCACGAGTTTGCGTCTTACGTGCCCTGCAGGACGAAAGCCTCTTAAATGATTTCTAATTTGCTCTGCCCTAATTTATTGAGCGTGTACCCGTTTCTGACTCATCACTGCCCACAGTCAAGTTCTTCATATCTTGTTATGCATCCCGGCACTCCAATAACAATATTATGTCTGCCGCATTACATGACCTGGCCCAGACATGTAATGCTATACAAATCTAATTATGAGCTTTGTTGACGAACACAAAATATCCTTGCTTTTTTCTTTCATTGCTATCAAAATGACTCCACCCGGGCCAAGCACTCATCTACAAACTTGTACATAGCACAGTATAAGCACTGCAAACATGGCTCAAGCGAACCACGGAATTTTTGTTTCCTTGAATACTAGCGGCGAATACTAACAATAATGATTTATTCTACTTTCCGACTATAGTATTTTATATTGTAAAAACTGCATTTCAAATGCATTGTCATTTTTACGCCCCGTATTGTGCTTTTTGTGCATGGATTGAACTGACTGGCACCTGAATTCAAGCCATTGGCGATTGGATTAAACATGGTGGCACTTGGATTAAAATCACTAGCACGCGGCCTGATTGAATTGGCACTTGGATTAAATATGTTGGGGCTTGGATTAAATGTTTGGCACATGGATTAAAGAGGTTGGCGCTCAGATTATTTCAATGGCGTGCAGATTATGTAAGCTGCCGCTTGGATCAAAGTGAGCGGAAAAACCTGTAGTTTCCTATGGAACTTCTTTAACTACTTCTGAAGACATTTCTGAATTCGCATAGTGTAAGTAATGACACAATAGCAAATAGCTCCATTAAGCTGGACCAAAAAAATAAAAAGTTGTACCAGGACAGAAATTATTTGTGACAAAAACAAAAGTCAACAATACTGCACAGACTAAGCCACAGGAGAGGGCCTTTGTGGTTCTTGTGGGCATTTATAGAAAGCACCTACATGCTCTCATCATCATCACACATTTGGCTATGAATTCCAATCTTTCCCATGTGACAGCATCATTGTGGGTGAAGTGTGCCTGTTCTGTGCATTTCACTCAGGCTAGATAAGCGTCTCTCAAGCTAAAACATGTGCCCACACCATAGGTCGGCATAGCTTGTGGAACTCTCTCAGGCTCATTCATGAAATGTATCAGTCTGTTCAATTTGCCTGCACCACGTGAACCAGTTCACAATGTTCTGCGCCTTGCCATTCGTTTCAGCGGTGCAGCATTGACAACCTCTGAACCCTGCCATTAATTTCTAAAGGTGCAGAAGAGGTACAGCGCTGGTTCACGATTTTCCCGCCCCTCCCACACTGACAGTGCCGGCTTGGTGCAGGGGCGATTGCAGCTGAGCAGACGACGCAATACTTTGGTGTAGGCACCGTACCTGCCTCCACTAACACGATGTGTTTTTTGCTAAGAAGTTTGTGCCTCATAAACTGTATGCATAATCATTTGGCCATCGGTCAGTGTTACCTTAACGGTGTTAACTAAGTGAACAGAAATAAGGCCTGCATCAACACATCGTCATTCGTTTTGGGTGTTGCACTGTGCCTGCACCACTGAACTTGCGCTTCACAATTTCTGAACTTTGCATGCACAGCCGTGAACCGGTTTCAATTGGTGCAGGTAAATCAAATGCACCTTGTATATTGAACTTTCCACTCATTGTACTCAGACTCACAAAATTTTTTCTGAGCTGAACTCACCCAAACTCCAAGATGATGGCACTGGCATAGCAGCATAGGTGCATAAAAAGCACAGCTGTCCTGCAAGGCTAGTGCATGAATTACCTTCACTTCCTCGCGATATAATTTGGAGTGTATGCCACACAAGATTCCCTAATCTGCAGATGAAAACGCAGACAGTGTTTGTGTCCATTTTAATCACATTTAAAAAGTACACCAGTAAACGTCTGGTGGGTTCAAATGATTTCGAATGCCATAAAATGAGGCTTGTACAAATGTTCAAATGCTTTGAATATTCAAATGAATAATGCAGTAATCAAATTTGATTTGAATCAAAGCTAAATTGCTGAAATTTTTGAATTATTAAAAACGAACAAAATAGGTGTATATTAGTCCACACGTAACACTCTGTAAAGGTGGTTTCACGGCAGTGGAGGGATGCTAAACCATGAAAGCAGTTACCCAAGCATATTGGACCAGATGTAAAAGTGGTTTCACTGCAGTGAATTGGTGCTAAGCCATGAAAACACGTAATCAAGAGAAATTCGCACTGCAGCAAAGCCCCACTTCAAGGTTTTAATAAAGAATTGCAATGACATTGATTCTGCTTTTTTTGTTGTTTTCAGTTTAAAAGCTCGTTACACAGATTTATATGCTCTAAGTAAAAAAAAAATTGAAACGCAGCATATTTTACTGGACTGCACCAAAAGTCGAATGCTGCTACAATTCGAAGTTGTTGCCACTCCCTTTGATGAAAAAAAAAAAATGGCCTTTGCATAGGCCCTGTTTCAATTTTTAAAGATCTGTGCAAGTTTGTTTGGCCATGACAAATATGCCCCTTTTTGTTTATAATATGCAATATATATACTATTACAATTCAATTAGATATTATTCGACCAAAATCACTATTCGCTTCGAATTCACTTCGAACCTAAAATTCCCTATTCGCACAAGCGTACAGAAAATGTCAGCAGCATCAACTTTTATGGACCACCGCTTGGCAATTCGTAGAGCAGACCGCAGCAATCAATTTCCAGATTACAGCGCTGCGCACCGTGCACAGCCTCCATTCAGAAAAACAATTCCCGCGCTCCTTTCCTACCCCTGACCAATCCTTCTTTCATGAGCAGCGACACAAATTCGCCGATCGGCGACTTGACGAAGCACGCAGCTCATCGATTGGGTTAAACCAGTCACGACGGCAGGCTACGCTTTTTCCTCCCTTTGAAAGAGAAGCGTGGCGAGACCGCACGAAAATTTGAAACTAGCTGAAACCAATGTTCTAACCCCTGTGAATTCCTTAATAAAGTATTTGCAAAATCCTTGAGGAGGCAGCATGTTCACGGAGCAAAGGTGCACATATTTTTGATTTTTGGTCCTTGGGGGTTATTTACTGGCTTTTGAACTGGGGCAAGCATGTGCAGACCACAAAGTGACTTCAATGCAGACAGTGAAGCATGAATCTGTATTATGGTGCAGTTTAAAAAAAGCGAAAATATCCAAATACGAGCACCTCATTGAAAAATTTCCTGCTATCTGCAGGTCATGTATGCAGACACAGCAGAAAAACTTGAAGCTGCCACTGCCGAAGTGAAGGCCCTACAACACGATGCCTTCGTGTCTAGAGTTCTGACATTCTTGCGCGGACAAGAAGAGTGGGTGCAGCTCTACCGTTTGGACGTGTTGACAAGGGGCCACAACACCAACAATTTTGCGGAGGCAACCATACGCGTGCTCAAAGACATTATTCTGAACAGAGTCGAAGCATTTAATGCAGTCGCACTCGTAGACTCTGTGGCTCAGGTGTGGGAGAAATACTTTGAAAGCCGTATCCTCCGCCACGCCTACAGCCGTGTTGAAGCCCATCAACTACTGTACAAGCGGCTGCTGTCGAGAATGCCGAAAGATGCAGCCGAGGCCATCCAAGTGGTAGGCCAGGGACAGTACATTGTGCCTAGTGCGACCCACCCCAGCTCCAGTTATGAGGTCTATGCTGACATAGGACTATGTACATGTCTCTTAGGTAAACAAGGTGCATTTTGTAAGCACCAGGCTTTGGTGCAGAAAAAGTACGGAGGACTGTTTCCGAATGCTCCGGCACTGAGTACGGACGATTGGTACCAACTGGGACAGCTCGCCCTGGGCGAGAAATGTCCCCCCAGGATATTTTTCGAACCCTTCCAAGAGGAGGAGCCCAGCGTAGTTCCAGAACCACGGCAGGTACCAGTGCCCAGCAGGAGGAGCCAGACGAACTCCAAGCATTGCAAGGCACCAGCACGCAAGAGGCCACACACCGCACACCTGTACTGTCGGTGCCTAATGCAGCCCAACTTGCCCAGGTAGAACAAGCCCCTTGAAAGGGCCCTGAAGTACTTTTCAATTAAACATAGGGAATGCTACTGAACAGTAGTCAAGGCTTCTTTTATTCCTGTAAGCATATTATTGTGCTCTACAGCACTCACGAATTTACAATTTCATATTGGTGGATGTCATCATTCTGAGGGCGATTTCAAGATTTCAACACTATTGGTGTCGTATTGTTCCATGTTTGGGACTACAGGTCGTCGGTGGATGGCTTTCGGAGGGAGCGGACGTGGTTTTTCGTCGCTCCTTCAAGTCTTTTGTTTTAAATAAAGTAATTGACACGCCCGTGTCCTCCTTTTTTTTTTTCTCTCTGCTCCCACGATCGCGCTCTCGAGCGTAGCCCTTCTCAGGGCTCACAAGGGGGCAGAGCATTATGTAGCTTTAACTCTTTGTTTTCTTATCCCCCCCCCTTTTTTGTTTTGTTTTGTTTTCTCTTTCTTTCCAACCTCATTTGAGGTCTGTCGCCACTTATCATGGCCGACGGCAACAACGAGCCATCGCACAACGCCGAGGCTCTACTCTCAGACCTCAACGAAGCCGCCAACCACGTGGACTCCACGCCACAAACATGTGGCCCTAGCCCAACCGTCACAGCGGCCAGCCTGCGACTCACCAGGGCATGCCGCCGACTGGCCCGAAAACGCTCCTACTCCAAGGAGAAACCGGAGGAGACACCTAGGTCCAGGCCACAGACTCGACCACATCCACGGCGCCAGCAACCGCTCAAGAGGCCGGCTGCTGCACAAGGAAACCGGGGAGGCCGAGCGACGGCCATTACCAAGCCAGCCGCCATTTCTACGGCCACACAAACAGACGAGTTTTTGTCGCAGTCACCGCCCAGCAACGAGGAATCCAGTGGCGCCAGTTCCTCCTCCTCTCCCACGACGTCTTCCTCCTCCTCCTGGGAGCACGAGACACCTGCCACCTCCCCGAGCTCCGAAAGCGAAAGTGTCGTGAGCTTGGAACAGTCTGAGCAGGGAGCGTCGTCTGCTGCAGCCGCCGGCACCAACCCAGCCCGCGATCCATCAGCGCAGCCGCAAACTGGTTTCCTCTCCCAACCAGTCCTCCCCAGTCCTGACGTCACTGGAGAGAGTGGCGCACAAGCCACAACCCTTTCCCGAGGCGAGCGTGGGTCAATTGCTTGTCTCCCCCCGTCCTCCCCACAGGCCAACAACCCCCTCCCTCTGCCGGCGGGTCCCCCAAAGGAAGTGAGCCGGCCACTAAGAGAGGAGGTGCCACTCCCCTCAACATCTAGAGTCTCCCCCTCCCCCCAGGCTGGCTTTGCAAGCTTCCCCCCTCTTCCAACCACAGAGGCCCCGGGCAAGATAACTCTGTGCGCGCTGCGGATGGACTCCTCTCTGCCACAGCCAAGAGGGAAAGGGAAGGGGAAACCGACGACACAGCAGAAGCCACCCAGTCAAAAAAAGTGAATGGGTCCAACTGGTCATACCAGTTCCCATGAATTGGTCCCAAATGGCATTAATTGGAAGCCAACTGGAATGCTGAACTTCAATAGGAAAGACCAATTGGACCTTATAGTTCCAATTGGCCAGTCCAATTGGTTCACCGCTGACCATTTGATCTCCAATTGGAATGCTTGTTAGTCCAATTGGCTGCCCACATTCCAATTGGAAAACCATTGGAACAGTGCATTCCAATTGGCCTCCCAATTGGCATCCCAAATGGTGTGCTTGTTGGTCCAATTGGTTGTACAACTACAATTTGGGAGAGTGTTGGAACATTGTTCTTTCAATTAAAATTTGTTTCATATACATAAAAGTTGATATTTGTTATTTACATGGCAACTTAATTTGCTATAGGCCAGGGCAGAATTCCAGGCTCAATTAATTGTCATGATTCTTATATATTGGAGTCAATTGAGCCATGTATACATATTTTGAATTGAAAACTTCATTGTAGTGTGCATTAGGTTATGTTCTTCAGTCATTTATGTTCCTTATAAGCAACTTTTTTTTCTAGAGCTGTGGCGTTTACTATAAGGTACATTTTAACTCAAAACAGTGGGACAGTTATAGCATTAACAGTTAACATGAGTTTGAATATGGTACAATTAAAAATGCAGCTAGTTCTGCTGGTTTGTGACCTATAGCTGTGCTCATAGAAGCAGTACTTTCAGTCTCCTGCTGGGTGATTGCCTGGACAAAAATAGGCCCATTGCTACATGCAAGCCTCATCACTTGTTTTTGTCATTTTTTTTTCTTGGATATTTTGTGTAGACGAAGTAATAGTCACTGATGTGGGTATAAAATTAAAGGTTGAAGTTGGTGCACGAAAGCTGTAGTGCAAACGGAGTGTAAAAATCCAGCACAGCACACATGTTGTGGGAATTAGTCATATGCGAAGCAGTCAGCATGCGTCAGCCAATGCTGGAAATTTCATTTTGAGCCTTCAGCGTTACGAGGTGGATAGACATCTTTGTCCCAATTGATTAGCTCTGTGCATATTGTAGACTTTCCAGGCACATCAAGTACACTGACGCGTGAAAGGTAGCTTATGGCACAACATAACATCAGTGTTCCCATTGGAGCTTGCACTTCAGTTATATTACCATGAAGTGCATGCTATCGAGTGATGATGTGCTTATATACAGACAAGTGCAACCCTTGAATATTGCTCGCACAGTCCTAAGTGCACATATGTAAAGCTTATCACATTGATATAAAACAGGAAAGCCAACTCTGCAACTACTTTGTCCTGACAAGGTATTTTTCATTGTACAAGGTATCTTTCTAAAGTAGTTTGAAGCAGTGACTGAGTGGAGGCTGCCATGCAGAATTCCAGGGTTTGATTCTGGCTTCACCCACGATTTTTATTTTTTGCTGCCATCTGGATATTTCGCGACATGAGCTCATTCACACTGTTGTGTTAAGATTTCCAATGTCTGGGCTGATATAGCCTGTGAATCACTCACAGCTAGTGGTGTGTGAATAGTGAAATTTCATCTTTGATTCTAATGACGCCGAATAGTGGCCAAAATATAGAATACGTAACATTTTATTGAAAATTGAAAGGAAGAACAAATTAATGAAGTCAGCTTGTATCCTCAAGCACATAACGCAGTAAGTGAATGCTGCCGAATGACAACAAATTGTCCTATAATAATACTGTTGTCCTTCATCGTTCCAAGTGCTTCATGCCCAAAAATGGCAGCATTTCTTGCCTAATTATAGGTCTTGATATATCTTAATGGATAGACTATGCAACCTCTTTCTGCACAGTAGTGCTTTTGAAATTAATGAAATCACAGCAGTATAACCTTGGTGCTGTTTGTACAACAGAAGACAACCACGCATTTCCGAGAAAAGCTCGTGGCATTCCACCACAATATGTTTATTAAAATGGGCAAAAATACAACAAGTCCAGGCATAAGAACACTCAAACAAAACACAAAAATAATAATATGCATGAAATATATGTACATATGTAAAAAATAATACACAAATGCACAAAATTTGCACATAGTTGCATCTGAAATTAAATTACAAATTAACAGTGCACATAAAATTTCACAAGGTATAGCAACTTGAATGACATATGCCACTCTGACAAAACTGAGTGCCGAATACCCACTGCACACTGGCCATGACGTGCTTGCATTTAGGCAACTCAGACAATTTTAAGAGGTCAATGGATTTCCGTAAAATTTGCTGGTTAGCAATTTCCTTTACGTGACCTGCAGTTTCTGAGCATGCATGATCTTAGTTTTTCCTACGTTTAATTTAGTTTCAATAAAGTTCAATTGTTAGGCGGCGCTCATACTGTGTCCTCGTCCTGCGAGATGTCGTGTTCGCACCAAGTTTCAATGTACGGTCACTCACACCAGTGTCACTAGAGCTGCAATGCTGCTCATGTGCACAAACCCAGCTTGTAGTGCTATTATTTCACATAATGATGCCACAGAAGCATGGCTTTCATTATATATGTATCAAGAGTACAATGAGCAGCCACTGTACCTGCTTATGCAAACAAATGCACCAGTTGTTTTGCACTATCACTAGCACTCTTCCAAGGAAAATGAGCAAATGGAGAAAGCAGTGCCCCATAATCTCTTAGTGATTACACCTATGGCTTACTCAAAAAGGGCTAAAACACCTAAAATAGCTTGCTTAATTTTGAATGGCCTGGCAAAACAGAAAGAATTTACGATCGAAAACGATACATTCGAGAGTACACAAGAATATGTATACCTAGGACAACTACTCATGGGAGAACCTAACCACAAAAAAGAAATTCACTGAAGAATAAGAATGGGCTGGAGCACATTCGTCAGGCACTCTCAAATAATGTCAGGAAATCTGCCACTATCATTAAAGAGAAAAGTATACAACCATGGCATACTGCCAATTCGGATGTATGGTGATAAACCATGGAGAATAATGAAACAGCTAGAGCGAAAGCTGAGGACCACGCAGCGTGCAATGAAACGTAGAATGGTAGGAATAACAATGAGAGACCGGAGGATGGTAGCATGGCTAAGAGAACAGACAGGAGTTGCAGATGTCCTAGCTGACATCAAGCGAAAAAAATGGACCTGGGCTGGTCTTGTAATGGGCTGGAGCACATTCGTCAGGCACTCTCAAATAATGTCAGGAAATCTGCCACTATCATTAAAGAGAAAAGTGTTCACCAGACAACTGGTGAACAATAAGAGCAACAGAATGGTTACCAAGCGATGGTCAACACAGTTGGGGAAGGCAGGGAGTTAGACAGAGCGACATAATTCGGAGGTTCCCAGGAATAAAATGGAATTAGCTCGCACAGGATATGGTAAACTGGAGATCATTGGGAGAGGCCTTCAACCTGCAGTGGACTAACACAGGCTGAGAATGATGATGATGCCCCGCCGCGGTGGTCTAGTGACTAAGGTACTCAGCTGCTGACCCGCAGGTCGCGGGATCAAATCCCGGCTGCGGCGGCTGCATTTTCGATGGAGGCGAAAATGCTGTAGGCCCGTGTGCTCAGATTTGGGTGCACGTTCAAGAACCCCAGGTGGTCGAAATTTCCGGAGCCCTCCACTACGGCGTCTCATAATCATATGGTGGTTTTGGGACGTTGAACCCCAAATATCAATCAATGATGATGATGATGATGATGAATTAGGGAACATAGAATTGTCGAAGAAGACTACAGAGAAAGAGTGCTGGGAGGTGCACATACATATGAAACATTTTCCACATTGATTAATACACTAACACTTCTTATTTCTAGAGGCTGAATAATTACTGTAGGAGACTGTTTGAATAACACTTTGTGCACATGGTTAACGGTCACCAAGTCATACTTTACTGGTCGGCACCGAAGTTTCCAGACACATATGCATGTGTTATCACCACTTGAAATGATCTTTTCAATAATGGCAAATGATCCATCCAAGAGTTGAACAACTGAAGTATTAGTCTTTTTCTTTGACGCGTACAAGCAGTCTGTCAGGATTGAACCGTTTACCATCATTCTTCTGTACTTTACAGAGGGTGGCAGAATTTCTTGCTCAGGTGATGAACAGGCTGGTGGAATACAAGAACCACTTCCAAAAAAACGGGTGCCATCACTGCTGCTTTTGCTTTTGTGAGTGACCTTGGCATCAAAAGAATTGCAATACAGCACCACGCTAGGGCTGGCAGTCAGATCCTGCAGCTCCATTACAGTGTTTTCAATCTGCAGAACTCTACACAGCTGGTGTGGAATTCCATTTGCAGCTTTGATGGCCTCTTTGAGGCTCCCATTTCCCGATTCAAATGGAAATGCGGAATGTGCCCACAGGGGTCCCCAGTCGTGGATACTCTTGACAATATGTGTCAGCTGGTGCATGTTATATGTCATGAAAGCTTTTCCAAAAAGCATTTCTGAGCGCACATGAAACTCTAACAAGAGTTTCTCTGCTCTGTTAACTTCAGCAGTTTCGATACTGCGCTGCAGCATAATATGTAAAGCTTCCACCAAGCATGCCCAATGCTCAAGGTATCTTCTCTCCAGAATACCATGGAGCACTGGGATGCTGTAATATAGTATCCAATTCTCCAGCTCTTTAGCTTTCCACCATCTCCGCTCTTTTGTTGCTCGCGGCAATCTTTTCACGTCTCTCGGTGGCCTGATAGCCAAAAGCCTCTCATCGACCATGTTTTGCTTGCGACTGAGGGAGTAGGCATAACCTGATGACTCAAACCACAAGTCTAAAAACTGCCGTGCTACACCGAGTAAAATACAGTGCATGTAGTCAGGGACAAAGCCTGATACGATATTAAAATAGGGCAGGCCGATCAACGGAGATGCTGTTTTAACACCATTAACAGTCACACCTTCCCTAACTGCAGTCATCATATCTTCGACCATCTGGCTTTCAGTGCGCTCAGTGGGGTTCAATGGTTGAACAGGGTACTTAGTAGAACCACCAGCTCGTTCACCTTTCTGCAGACACCAGTTACATCCGAAATAACCATTAAATTGTGTGACACCTTGCATAGGTGCCCTGGCAACAGAGTCAACTGCACAACAAATGCAATAAGCTTTGTATGTCTGCAGTTGACCCTTCCGCTCCAACACAAAGCCATTTTCACTGAGGTGGCTCATTTCCTTTACAAATGTGTTCTGAAAAAGCTCCATATTTGGTTTCTCCTTCCAAAACCACAATGCCGCAAGGACGAGTTTTGACATTCTCTGTTCAGCTGGGATCTCATTAACAATTAACTGAATAGGCCAAATGGACGTGCCACTTGATTTGAACAGCGGTGTGCCATCGGCATTTAGGGTGAAGGTGATTCTGGGCCCACACTGCTGTGTTGAAGCTGCGAATTTGTGGTACATTTCACCATCACATAGATCACCCAGTGAGCCATCATGGTGAAGTGGCTTTGTTAGGTCAAGGAGTGCACAGTCTTTCAACAATCTTTGCAACTGTGATTCCACATCAAGAGTCACAAAAAAAGGCATATCAGATAGACTGGAAACACTCGTTCTGTGCCCACACTGTATGCACTGAAAAGAGGCATTTGTTTCAGCATTTTCTATATGTGTGAAGCATTTGGGGCAAAAACAATAATATGTCATGGTTGTGCCAGTTTTGCTCAAAAGTTTGGAGAGCTGGTACCGTGAATCAGGCAATATTGGATGTTCGAAAATTCTGTTAATAAGGTCCAACATGCTGGTCAGCCCAGTGAATGACAAATTATTTTTCACAGCGTGCTTCAGCACCATGAGGAGAATGTCACCTCTGGACAAAACCACTCTTTCAGTGATAACATCAGTAAATAACTCTCCAAACTGCGACTTGCCACCATGACTCGGCCCCGTGGGACTGTTAGGCATTTGCTGCTGAAAGGAGAAAAGAAATAATTGTTCAAAATGGCAGCACTCGACTGAGACTTCACAATTAATTATCCAAGTCAGCTAGAAATCGATCCCTCTTTTCTCGACAAATGATGCCATATATCCCAATTTCTGTGCCACATACCCACGTCCATGACGGTTGGCTGATTTGCTGCATATAGTTACCGTGGCCGCCGCGGGATGCCGCCATGTACCCCCCTCCCTCCGTGCACTTGTGATTACACTGACAGTAAGCCACGCATTTGAAGAAAAACAAGAAGGTGCTCAAGGTCATGATGCACAATGATAAAGGGGCACATGTTCTTGCCCCCTTGTCATCCCCCTCCCTGCACTGCTTTCACAAACATAGCGCTGTGTGTGTGTGAGCCTTCATTGTGTCTTCGTTTTCAGTGAGCTCTTACCGTTCATAAATTCTGCATTTCCAATGCCTAAACAAGCTAAGTGATCCCCCAGCAGTTAATGACATCAGCCATGTTTGTGTAATTTTTGCAACTTCCGATGGACCTACCATGTCATCTTCTGAAGGCAGCTCTCCAGGATCATGTTGCTCTGAACCATCCTCATCAGACATGGACAGCTGCAAAACAAATAGAGCAGAGAAAACACAAAAACGATGAAACCAAGAGAAAAGGGAACTCGTCAGAGATCGGCACCACCTCGACGTGTGACAAAGCCATGTTCGATTTTTAGTGCAAAATCTGCAATGACACCACATATGGAGACACAACAGGCACAAGTGCTGTCATGCCTCTGCGATGTCACCGCATATTACTAAATACTCCGAACAACCACTTCTGTTATACAAAAAAATACCCACATAAATATAGATATGTGTGCATACCTCTTCATCATTTAGCAATGTGTCATGGGAAACCATCGGGTTGGCATGCTGTGGCCTATCATTGGTTGCTTGCAGTTCTGGAGTAGTGGGACTGACCGGAGCAGATGTCACCCTGGAGGCTGCTGTGCTACAAGCATCGCTTGAAGTTTCCTGCAAGAAAACAGCTTATTAATAAAAATGCACTTAACGTCTCGAACATACTACCTCACCTGTTCATCCTCACTACTCAACGTATCAGTTCGAAGTATGCCATTTATATCTGTCGAGACTGAAGCTTGTCCTGCTGCTTCATCATCAGACGAGGATGTGTCCATAGGCACCTCCTGAATGCGAAGAAGTATCTTAGACATATGTGCACGCCTTAAGTCGAAGCTTTACTGTGTAAGCTCCTATCTAATGTATCGTAATAGAGAAAGGTTTTTGTTTGTTTTTGAGAATGACAGCATCAGTTCTCATTGGGTTTGTTGCATTTAAACCCAATGCTAATAATAATATTGGGTTTACTTAGACAAAAACTTAACTCAATGACTGACTCAGCAATGACAAGTGACATCACAATTTTGCTAATAACAAACCCAAGGCACGCAAAATCGATTAATTACGCATTAATGTAAAATATAACTAACCTGTAGGCAAGATATTCGCAAAACTCCTGCGAACATTGTTACCATTTTACGTAAGCCGTGAATTCAGACAGAAAAGTCCGCTTTAAATGTTCTAACAGATGCAATGTACTGAACTGCTACAACTGCTTTCAATGCCCTATTAGAGATTTGTTAAAAAAAATTTTAAGTCAATGTTAAAATCGGTTACAATGACCCGCTCAAATAGCGGCTGCCATTCACAGCCGCTTTATTTGTACTCAAATGTCGCAGCAATACCAGTTTGCTCACTACCAGTTGTTCACTAAACAGTAATTTACAGCGTGGTTCGGTACCGCCAAGCGAGCGATATCTGCCGTCAATATTTACGTTCACCCTCGGCAACTACATGTGCGGACAAACGCAGGTTGTTCGCCCACACAAACTGTTGTTAATACGCTAGGCGTGTTATGCGAACCAAGACATGCAGTCTCGTGTGAGTCTTGAACACCAGCGCCAATTGAAGGCGTTAGAACAAAAACAAAGGTAAACTTACACGCTGTTGGCAACCCCTCTCAGTACTTCTCGGTAGCACAAAGTCCGATCCATGGTTGATATATCGTTTATATGGGCCTCTCTTCTTTCTCTTTGGAAGTTGATACATTATGACCGCATTAGACGATTTGTTGGTGCACGTGTGGATGCTCCTCAGATTGTTGTTGAGCGCACAACCGAACACCACTTCAGCACAACGGCAACCATGGCACATCCTGACTGGTCAGCGTCACAAAAGATGTCCAGTTTCGTATTTCAATATTTCATTTATTACTGTAATATCTGTACATCTGGTAAACCAATATATACTCATAAAACCTAAATAAAATGGACATATTAATATTGAAGTCATATGCGTCTATGTAGCACGATGTGTTTACGTGGAAACCTGTATCTGCCAGTCGGCTTGAAGTACGAGCTCGCGGCTCGCGCGTACGTTTACATTCAGCACGTGCAACGGCAGTCTGACCGCTGGCCGCAGATTTGCGTGCGATCCTGCGAAGTGATCATTCGGCTGCGTATCCTCTTTGTGTTTTTTTCGTGCACTAACGGCACAGTGTACTGCAGAATGATCACGCACGCTAAAGTACGTTACGAAGACGATCGGAAACTTGCGATTGTGGATGTTGGCGACATCGAAAACTTCAAACCAGAGCACGCGAAGGACTTCAAGTCCAAGTTCTTCTATTCTGTAAAGTGGACCGATCCGGACGGGACCTCTGATTACTACCGGGCTCGGATCCTAGCTTTGGGAGGTAAGCTCTTCGTTTGCGACCCTGGCACACATTTATTTTGCCTTGTCAAGTTCAACATTAAGTGCATTTTTGTGTTCCGCGGTGCGCATATGCCTATCGTTGATGCTATCCGGTGCGTGCGGTCGGTCGGCAGGTATAATTTGATTAATGAAACATAATTTTGTCTTGAAATGAGCGTAGTTCAAATATAGTCTTGCAACTTCCGTTATTTATAAATAGGCCTAATGAAGCTAGTGTATAAAAATTACTATATATACTCAACTGTCTTTTGCGCTCTTGCAAATGCAATTAATATGCCTAAAACTTGTTGCTAAGTGAGATGGATATCTAAGGGATCGCCTTTCTTTCTATTCTTCATGCGGTACAGCACAACTCGATAATATTCCTTAAAATGTATGCACTGATCCAGATCATAGACCCCTCTCCTCCAACTTTTGACGCTATTGTCTGCGAAGCTTCCAGCGTACGGCACGTGGCAAACTTGTTGAGTCCTTCCCAGCTGCCTTTATGTTTTCAGAATACAGTAAAAGCTCGTTAATTCGAACTCGAATGGGACTATAAAATTGTTCGTATTAAGTGGAGTTGAAAAATTGCGCAGGCGCTAGAATGAAGACATTGTTCCACACTGTGTGGAGAACCCAGAGAAGCCACCTCTGGACTCGTTCCCGCAAACTAGGTGATACTACATGTTTGTGGCAGGTAATTTCATAAATTAAATTCAGGCTGTGACAGCAAGAGAATTTATTGATCAGTCAGTGATACACCAGAAACAAGCATAGACTACAAAGAACAGACTACAAAGAACACAGGACAGAGTTTAACAGAACGAGTGCAACCGTCAAGTGGTCTTATTTTCATGCGTAGTGAATAATAAGGCTAGTTGATGCTTGCGCTCAGTCTGTAAAACTGCGTTCTTTGTAGTAGTCTTCATAGCGGCGCCCTTCCATAAGTGCATTCAACTATTATGTAGGTCAAATAAAATAATTATTTTTGATCATCTGTGTTCATGCAATAATCATTAATTCATTATCTTCACCATAGCAGTCAGATCCCCCCTCCCCGAAATAAAAAAAAAAAAGGAACCAGGATTTGCGTGTATATATATATGTATATATTGCGTATTTGACCTCTCCTTACACAAATGCATATACGCAAACATCTAGAGCTCAGTTATACAGTATATACAGTAGTCTTATGCAAAGACAGTTAATGAGCACATGTTTTATGGTTGTGATACTACGCACATATATATTCTCCCTGCTTCTGTTTAAGGCTTACATGCATATAGAGCATGAACTTTTTTAATATTGAAACAAAGACTACCGGAAATTTCAAGGATCCTTTCATATAAGTAGAAGGCTTATTTAAGTGTACACTTAGCATAATATTCCTTCCCACTTAATCTGTTGTCACTCTTCTGTGTTTTTCTTTATACTTGCAGTGCAGCCTAGTCGCACATCCATGGCTTATAATGAAATTATTTCCTCGTAACATTTTTCAATGTGTACGACCTCAATATTTTCCAGAATCTGAAGACGACTTGGAGGGGGAGGGAGGAAGCCGGCAGAGGCCTAGGTTTGAAAAAATGGCTTATTCACCTGACGGCGGAAGTGAGGATGAAGATGATGTCCAGCCAGAGGTACTTGTTTATGCAGTGCCATATCATTCTTTATGCATTGCACAACTTAAACAGCCTCATAAGACATTTTTTTGTTTGTGTACAGCGTCCCGTGAAAAAGCCCTCTGGCCCAAAACAGGAGCTCTTGGACATGCTGAAGAGAAAAAAGGATGACATCTGCCGAAAGGAGGAAACAGCTACAAAGAAACAAAAAAAGAGGGAGACCTATGACGATAGGGGCAGCCTAGTCAGTGAGCTCAAGAACAAGCTACAGAGGCTTGAACAACTGATGGATAGAAAGAGCAAAAAAATAGAGCAGCTCCAAAACAAGAATAACACATTAGAAAAGGAGGCCATGGAGCTGAGGCGGCTTAATGTGAGGCTGCAGGAAAAAATTCTGACAGCCTTAGATGAAGGCAAAGGTATGGAATTCGGCTTTTCGTAGTTTTGTGGCTTCTGTGGCTGCTATGTACGTAGACTTATTTGTAATTTGTATGCCAGTAGCATGGTCACACATTTTTTTTTTTTTTTTTCAGGTTTGGGGGGGAGGGGGCACTCAGCTATGCTTTATGTATGTTTATGCATGCATTTGTATGCGCGTTTATACACATGCCAAACTGAAATTTCAGGGGGGGGGAATTATGGGCTTCCTTAAATTTAAAGCTATTCCTTACAATTTCAAACCACAAAATCGAACGAAGTGATGTTTGTGCATACTACCATGTTTACACATTCTTACGATAAGGAGCGAGTTTGCTTATTTAAGAAAATTACAAAAAAATATAGGGTATTGCAGTTATAACATGAGCTCGCCATCCTATGTTGGAGAGCTTCTCTTCTGACCAGTGGTGACGACCTTGCATAGGACCACAAAAGGCTTTTCAAGTCAGCGGAGCATGAAAGAATTTGTCGCACTTCTTCATCACCCAACAACTATATGCTCATTTACGCCTTGATGCCACTGCCTATGATTTTCGAATATCTTTGGACAGTTTATTGTTTTATTGTTAAGCAAATCCTTTTGCATTTTCTTCATGTTTTACCAGGCAGTGGTTGCATGTGCAAAACATTGCATAGATCCAACACGTCCATTGTCACTTAGAATGCTCTTTGAAGGTGCTTTGAAACAAAATAATAAAATTGCTGTTTTATGTGTAGCCTGGTTTCACATCTAATATGAGGTGCATTCTCAAATTGTTAGTTACAAAAAAAAAAAAAAAGAAAAAAACTCAAGTTAATACAATACTTGCATTTGGTACAATTTCTTTGATGTAGCTATATTTTGGGTGAGAGCCTTGATATTGAAACTCATATGTTTTGAATGTTGATTGCTGACAATGCTGTCTTCTTAAAGTGACTTGAGTTCTGCTGTTTGTAGTGAGCCTCGCTTCATGTTGATGGTGCAGGCAACAGTAGAGCTGCGTGCTCAATTAAGAGCAAACCGGAGCACTCAAGGATGGAGCTCATAGATATTGACATGGATGTGATTCCAAGGGAGACAACACCGCCACCAGATGATTGCCCAAGAAAAGAGAATGCCACGGTAATGTGCATATCTAAAGGGCAGCTTCAGGAATGTTTAGTTTTGCATACAGTTGTCGTTGTAGGTGAAATTTTTTTTGTGCTTGCTTAACTGTAAATGCTGCTTTTTCAGATGGTTGTTATGATTTTTTTTTTGCAATACATTCCTCTGATGCAGGTGGACATTGGCAGTGGCCTTCGAATAAATTCTTGTGCGTGGAGTCACATCCAGGGCCATCAAAAGGATTCTCTTTTTGTGAAAGACCTGCTTCTTGGAATTTGGCCAAAGGAGCAGCTGAAAAACCGCTCTTTGCAAGGTATGTTGCTGTTCTATAGATTTTTTTTTTTATAACGACAAAGCTCTTTAGGCTAGCCTTATTCTGTTCAAGGCAAAGAAATTCCTAGGTGGGTATGTGCCACAGGAATTGGCCAATCCCCAATGCAAGTTCAGCAGGTGCAAGTGTTAAATGAAAACTGCTTGACGGAGTGGAGCATGTCAAACATGGGAGAGGAAGAAAGAGAACTAAGAGGAGTAAAGGCATAAAATGATCGAAAGACTAGACTCGGAGAAAGAGATAGAAAAGCAGAGAGCAAGACAAAGAGAAACAGGAAGAGAGTGAGAGACATAGATAGAGGAAGTAATCAGTAGAGAGAGAAAGGAAGGGAAGAAAGAGCAAGAAAGAAACCGAGAAATTAAAAGGAGCAACAAGGAAGGCTGCCCCGCTCCGCTGTTTCTTCAGGCTTGGCACCACTAATGCGAAGCTGCCATAATTTTTTTTAGCGCTGTGAACTAGAAGTAGCAGTATTATAGTTAACCACTGTTCATTTGTGTCTTGCAGGAAAGCGGTGTCCACGATTTCCGGATCGGCCTGCAAAAACTCCACTGACGCCTTGGAAAGTGGAAGTGATGCGGGGTAAGTGTCCATGCTTTTTAAGATATTTTGGTGTAGACTGTCTTTGTTCATTCTGCCTCAGACCATATTCTTATAGACTCCATTTTTGTTTAAGAACTGTTTCTTCTTGCCAGTTAGTGATGCCCTGTGAACCTTTTGTTTTAGATTGTTACAGACGGCGACTGCAGCGCCAAGGTATTCCTGAAAACCTTGTGCCTGCTGCACTCAAGCAGCTAAACCATTTTGTGGTGGAGAAGCTGGCAGACCTTGAGAGGATGGCAAAACGGTGAGATGCAGTTGTAAATGTGTTTTGATGAATTTCAGGAAGGTTCTTGTATGTAGTTTTAAATGACATGCAGCCTTGTAAAAAAAAGTGTTCAAAGCATCATACTGATTAAATGCCATGCCAGTGCATTTACTCACACCTGTGAAGTATGTGTGAGATCATGTGGTAAAAACTAGTCTTGAGCTCCTAGCACATCAAGTTAGCACTTTACTCACATCTGAGCAGGCCCAAATTCTAGGCTGACCCCCTAAGGTTTGAAGCCAGAAAAAAGAAAAGAAAATGTTACCTCAAATGTAGACCCAGCAGGAAAACGTTTACAGTATGCAAAAAACTCAAAACACATACAGTAGAACCCAGATATATATATAGAGCCATAAAGGAGATTGCAAAATAGTTTGATATGGCAGCAAAGCAGACAACTCGTCCAGCTTTCTCCTGTGTGTGTTTGTGTGTACAATGATTCTCTGCTGAACAGTGCTGTTCTCTTGAAACCCGGCGCCTGCTACAATGTGTAGCCTGCTATGTATGGTCACAATATTACTGCACTGGGACCCCTTTCCGTGCTTGTTTACTATGTCAGTGTCTGTGCAGTAACATTTTCTTGTGCGTAAGCGTTCACTTCTGACAATAAGCGGGTGTTGCGTGCATCATTTTGGGCCAATGTGGCGGCTATGCTTTTTTGTGCAGTTAAGGCGGTTTTAGCTATTCCACCATGGCACCAACGCATTTGGGTTGTTGCATATTAGCAGTATGCAGTAAGTTTAAATGGCGCTGTGCCTTACATGCTGCTAAACAGGTAGTCGAAAATGCCTAGTGCAATAGGGCTGTCGGCAATCCGTTGCACTCTCATGTTTGTCAGTGGCTGCTATCACATTTGCAGCCATCGCCACATGTGCTTAAGTCTTAATCGATGGCCAGCCGGTGCGTCCAAATGAAAATGTGAAATATTTTGCACAGTACAGCATGCTACTGGCCACACCTAGAGTTGCGGGGTGCACCTTGAATCAACAAGCTTATGAGCCTTGATGGCATGATCAATCCATGGTTATTATGCTGGTGGAAACAATTACTGCTATCACTCAACTGTAACAATTTTTTAAGTACTCAAATATAAACCAACCCGACAGTATTTGAGTTTGAGAAAGACTATTGGCCTAGATTTGCGTAAATATGATACACACTCTGCCTACAGCA
Organism: Rhipicephalus microplus; assembly: GCF_043290135.1. Taxonomy (NCBI): domain Eukaryota; kingdom Metazoa; phylum Arthropoda; class Arachnida; order Ixodida; family Ixodidae; genus Rhipicephalus; species Rhipicephalus microplus. The sequence continues at coordinate 25,696 of NW_027464935.1, forward strand.
ATAAGCAATGTCATTACCTATCCCTAATATTCTGACAGGTCCATTTCTAAGGATAGTTCTGCAGCAGGCTACCATTGAAAATGTTGCAAAGGGCCAGCTCTCATGCCTTGAAGTCGTAGTGTGGTTCAAGCACCACAATGTCGTTGCATCATGTGTATATGTAACATTAGCGATGTGAACTTGTAACTTTCATGCACTTGTGTATTTTTCAACACTTTCAGGGAGAAGGACAACCTTAAGCCACAGGAAAGCTGTGAATAAGGCCAGCAAATTCCAAGGTCAAGAGTAAGCCGTGCCTGCAAATTTGGTCTAGTCATTTTCCAGTCAACTTTTGCAATACTTGTACAAGTAATAAATTATTGTAAATCAAGTACCTTCATTTTATGGTTTTTATTTTATGCATGTGCAATACACATCACTCACGACCAAGCATACCGGATCATTTTGGTCAGGATGAACATTTTTGCTTTAACAATTTGGTGTGCTCTTTGCCCATGTATTTCAGCCAAACACCAATTTGTAATGGAAGAATGTTAGGTTCAAGCTAGACCAAGCTAGAAGTTCACTTCAAATGGTTGACCAGTTGCACACCAGCCAGCTCTAACTGGATGACCATGTACATTCAACTGGCTGACCAATGGCGCACCAATCAGCTTCAATTGGATGACCTGTTGGCACCAGTTGGCTTGAACTGGATCACCACATGTTTTCAACTGGTTAACCATTTGGGCACCAGTCAGCTTCTATTGGATGACCTGTTGGGTGCCAGTTCACTCTAACTGGGGGACCATACGTTTTCAACTGGTTAACCAGTTGGACACCAATTCACGTGAGCTGGTTAACCGGTTGGCTTTAACTGGATCATTATGTGTTTGACTGGCTGACCAATGGCGCACCAATCAGCTTCAATTGGATGACCTGTTGGCACCAGTTGGCATGAACTGGATCACCACATGTTTTCAACTGGTTAACCATTTGAACACCAATTGTCATTGACTGGTTGACCAATTGCACTCCAGTATCTTTAATTGGATGACCATATGTGTTCAACTGGCTAAACAGTTGAGCACCAGTTGGCTTTAACTGGATCACCATACGTGTTCAACTGGTTAACCAATTGGGCGCCAATCAGCTTCTATTGGATAACCAGTTGGCTTTAACTGGATAACCATTTGGACGCCAATTTACATTGACTGGTTGAATAGGTGGACACCAGTTATCTAGAATTGGTTGACCAATTGGACACCAGTTAGCTTTAACTGGTTGCAGTGAAAAGAAAGCTGGGCACCAATTAAGATTCGGTTACGTCCAGTTAAATATAATTGGAAAACCAATTGGCCACCGGCACTGTCCAAATGGTTCACCAATTGGACGTAAACTGGTCTACCAATTGGATATAATTGGTACGCTCCCAACTGGTGGCGAAATTCCAATTGGTCGAGAACCAATTCGTAGCAATTGGTATTTGTCCAATTGGACCCATTGATTTTTTTTGACTGGGCATGCATCAACCCAGGGAACCACCAATTTTCCATGGGTCATCGTTCGAAGACCCGGAGTCCTGGTTAGAAACATACGACCGTGTGGCCGCCCTCAACCACTGGGACAACGAAGAAAAGCTCCGGCGTGTGTACTTCTACCTGGAAGACACCGCAAGGACCTGGCTAGAGAATCGTGAGTCCACGCTCCGAACGTGGGATGTCTTCTGCGGCGCATTTCTGCAAACGTTCGCGAGCGTCGCTCGCAAAGAAAGGGCCGCTGCTCAACTAGAGACCCGGGTTCAGCTACCGAATGAGAAGGTTGGAATTTTCACAGAGGAGATGACCCGCCTCCCAGGCAGCACAGAAGGTTGGCCCAATATTGGGGATAGATCGGCATTGCCTGGCCCATGAACGGCCCAGTTTTCACAACGTACCGCCAAGATTGGCTATGCCAGCCAAATAGAACGGCGACGTTGGACCAGCGTTGACAACGTACCCCCAATATTGGTTCTGCCAGCCGAATAGAACGGCTATGTTGGACCAGCATTAACAACATTCCGCCAATGATGGCTGTGCCAGTCTATTAGATTGGTTATATTGGGCCAGCTTTCAGAACTTTCCGCCCATATAGGCTGTGCCGGCCTATTAGAACGGACACATCGGGCCAGGTTGTACAAGTAGCAGCCAATATGGGCGGAGCCATCCAATAAGACCGGCATTATTGGCCCGCCGTTTGAACGTTATTGCCGGCGTCAGCTGAAAAGTCAACATCACGATGTCATAATATTAGAATATGAGCCAATTTCTGCGTGTGCTGCTTTTTGGCGCTGTTCTGGCCCCAACTCACGCGCCGATTTTTCAAGTTAGAGAGAGCTCGAGTAATATATGTGCCGGGCACAATATTAGAACTATCTTTTCGTCATTAAACCATGCCCTGCCGCGGCGGTCTAGTGGCTAAGGTACTCGGCTGCTGACCCACAGGTCGCGGGTTCGAATACCGGCTGCAGCGGCTGCATTTCCGATGGAGGCGGAAATGTTGTAGGCCCGTGTGCTCAGATTTGGGTGCACGTTAAAGAACCCCAGGTGGTCGAAATTTCCGGAGCCCTCCACTACGGCGTCTCTCATAATCATATGGTGGTTTTGGGACGTTAAACCCCACATATCAATCAATCAATCATTAAACCATGCACAGCTCGTTGAAATGCATAATCGTTGGTTGAAGTTGTGCAAGGTAGACTTTTTAAGTGAGAAAAAATTACCGATCAAGTTTCTCTGTCAGACGTGACGTCCGATGCGGTGCTATCCGTACGTATGACGAAGCTGCTGCGGATACCGCTGTCTTACGCGTGCATGTAGACGTCGAATATCTGACGCAAATCTTATCGTATCATGTGTCGGGCTAGCTATCTACGCGACCTATTCGAATCTGTTTTGCGTTCACAGCACAGTACGGTTAACGGCACTTGCTGCTGCTTGACGTGTGGGAAGAGCGGGGGTCGTCAGTTGCGTTATGGTGACTGAATCATACAACATATGCAGTTGCCGTGATCTAACACACAGACGCGCGTGCGCACGCACGCACGCGCTATATTCATGCAACGACCACACGAATTCCCAACAACATCGCAGCGAACGGTTGGTAAGGTGTTGCGGAATGTGTGGGCGTCGTAGGGCACCCTGTCGGTGCCCAGCTCGTTGCGAACGCGAATTTCGGCGTGGAACGCATCTTTTTTATGTACTTTTTTTACGTGTGCCCAAAACGGTAGGCTGCGCGATACGAGAAGTACGACACACACAAAAAAAGAAGAAACGTGAATGCATAGGGCAAATCGTTCATAACAAAAAAAAAAAAACACGCACGCTCACGCCACTGCAGTGGCGTGAGCGTGCGTGTTTTTTTTTTTTTGTTATTAACGAAGCACATGTGCTTCCATAAAACATGACAGCCAAGAATGATGAAGTATTCATTTACATACAAATTACTATGAGTTGCTGAAACTCACGCAAAAGAACATAATTTTCTTCCTTGGATATTGATCGAGTGCCTTGGAATTATGCTATGTGAATTTGACACATCAACAGTGCATTATGATTCCCACCATAAGGGGCCACAATCTTGGCAAGTAATAGAAGTACTCTTCCCACCTGATGTGCACCTAACGTAAAGAGGCCTTGTTTCTCAAGTTAGCAATATATATTATATTATGTATATATATATATATATATATATATATATATATATATATATATATATATATATATATATATATATATATATATATATATATATATATAAAACCACTGGAAAAATATACCAGGTGTAACCAGAAAAAGGTGCACCTGCAGTTTTAAAGTTTAAAAGAAGCAATGACATGCCAACCATCCCAAATAGAACGCCCGAGAAAAGAGCATCAATCAGTATTACAGCAGCTAAAAGCCTGCTAACAGCTGAAGGTAGTCATGCTGCTCTTCCATTCAAGTATAGTGTACACTGAGAAAAGATACTGAAGATACACCATCAGCAAATGACAAAAGCAATACAGACAGAGCTTTCTCTTATAATACAAAAAGTCTTTAGCTGAGGAGGCAAATAAGTCATTGGCACACAATAAGTGCACAAAAAAAAAAAGCTGTCGCACGAGGCTGTCAGCGCTTAGACAACACAGGCAAAAATACAGTAGACTGAAGAAGGGAAAACTTATAGCAAAAGTTACCCTACTCCTGAGTTCTTGCTTTGCGTGCAAATGAAGCTAGCATGAAGTTGAACACTAGATTAAAGCGCCACAATCAAAATCTGGAAGTCAATGCTTTAGGAATAATACAAAGTACTGAAGAAGCATGCAAAGGGCATTCCTGTGAAGGCAAATATAAAAAAAGACTGAAAGCTCTGTGGCCCTGAACAAGACAACACCACAACCAATCGAAGAGCCGTTCGGACACACCAGCAGTTCTGGCCAACACTAAAAAGTCACAAAAACATACCTTTAATGCCTTTTTTACAAGAGAACTTCAAAAGAAATGTGCATACACCAATGCCAGAAGTATCGATGGAAGCTATTACTCATATTCAGCTCTTCATTGAAACACTGACAGAAGATACTTGTACCTGGATGCTTAATTACTTTGGTACAACTCAAGAGCGTCGACACCAAGTGGCAAAAAAATTATGATGGAAGACTACAATGTGATCAAATGCACACGTCAACCACCAACCAAGGTCCTATGCTAGAGTGAATATCGCAAAAAGTCTTGAACGCCTAATGTCACTGGCTCATACTCAGCGTTCTCAATCAAAATCTTGACCTCCCACACAGCATATTATTTCAACAACCTGCCACCTCTCACCATGTCATGAAACAAGCTCGAGTATACACAAACCCTCCTCACCGTTAGGTAGTTAGATAGCTCCACTAGTGCTTCACTCTCGGAACACATAGACCAGGGCCGTAACTAGACGGGTAGTGAGGAGGTTCTGAGCCCCTGAAGTATTTTCATGCTCTGACTTTTCGTCAACAATAGCTTAATCTGGGCAAGTTGGTTCATCGTGGTTGTGTTCTAGTAACATTGAGAGAAGTTCAGGAAGAGACAAAAAGGACAGGAAAGAGCGCTGACTGCCAACTAAATTCTACGCCCACTTTTTTACAGAGTACAAGAACAGTGCTCATGCACAACGACACATGTGAGACCATGATAATATAATCTTAACTGAGAAAAGCATACTCTCTCTCCGAATGGATGAGTGAAGGTATACTGATGCACTGATCCATGGCCTTCCTGACAAGAAAATGCTTTCACAGTCTCTCTTTCATTTCTTGTTCTTGCTTTTTTCAAAAACAGTGTTTTATGAAACATAGAACTGCACTTACATTCTTTACAGTGTATGGCCATGCGACTACCATAGCCATTCTTAACATTTTAAGCATGCTGTCTTGCTCAAACATTGGGGCATTGCCCAGTTTGTCTTATGTTTACGTTTCCACGTGTCAAGAGTATCTCATACACAACATTATATTGGCATTCAGTATACCTATTCTCGTGACGAATGGTGAAATAATGGCTATTCCTGTTGCTTTTTAGTACACACACTTTTGAAAACTTGCAAGGGATGGCAAATAACAAGATAAAATCATATCGGCTCGCTATTTTCTTTATATTATGAAACACCTTATGTACGTACGGTATAGCATGCAAAGATCATTCTTTGGTCATTCTGTTTTTATTTTGGTCCTGTTTTGTTTAACTTGACTTTCTGCAGGAGGGTTTAGCACACGGGTGTGATGGTGCTGTTGGGATATCCAGCATCCTTTAGTCTTTTAATCTGGTCTTTAAGGCTTACCTCATCCTTGTGCTCACATGACTTCTGAAGGGTGGCCTCAATGCACGTGGTGGCAATTCCTCTGTGTAAATTGTGTAAATGTGTAATTATGTGTTATGATGTACTAAAAAAGATGTCCCAAGAATCAGAATAAGTGACAGTAGTCAAAGTTTTTGTCACTGCCTTTATACAAATACCAGTTTATTTGTTGCCTCCTGCAGTATTTTAGGGCCTCTTATATAGATCGGATGTTTTCTCACTTTTATTATATTTTTGTATTGATGATGCCATATGCTCAGGAGGTAGAATGTCGTTATGTTCTTTCTGATAACTTCTAGCTTCTGAGCAAAGATAATGTTTCAGAAAAATGAAAAAAGGCTAGCATAATATTAAGACATGGGAAGAAAGCAGAGTTTATCAAAAATGAATGCATTAGTTGGGAATGAGAAAAAAAGATGGATGACAGGTCAGTAATGTCAATTAATTTATATTAGAACACATGAAACGTAGCAGAGGGTGGCAGGTGATTAGTTCCAATGAGATCGAGAAATTATCAGCCATAATATGAAATTGGCTCATACAGGACAGGGAACATTGATTGGGCTTCCACCCTGCAGTGGACATAATATAGGCCTAACGCTAACAATGAGCAAAGCCTGTGAAATTAATGCTCCATGGAATGAGCAGTACTGCACAGATTGCTGTGCTAGACTTCCCATTTTGCATGTTTTTACCAGCTTATCCTGCTCACTGTTCAGACACAAAGCTTCACCAGAAAAACAATGTTATACTTGGTGAGGATAATGCCAGTGAATCCAGTGTTTTATCTACACCTTTCCTTGCTTAAGTCCTCCTCCAAACTATACGATTTTTCTTGGAAATGTTCTGCTTACAGCACACCAACCGATCAAGTGAAACAACTTTATTGGTGTCCTGCAGGATGCGCCCTAGTATGCAATCACCATTTCACTTCACGTTACAACATACTGGTGGTAAAAATATTCTCTGGCAGGGTACAGAAGTGCATGCACTGAGCTAGCTTGTGCAGCGCGGTCTATTCCAGAAAGCTGAACCTATGTTTGGTACAGAATTTTGTAACCACACGATGCTTGCACAGATTAAATGTGGCCACACATAGCAACTTCTGAGCTTTTTTATGAAATGATCTCGCAGTATCTGAAAACATTTGTTTTTTTGTTTACTTAATAGTTCCCAGTGAAATATTTCTCTTGTTCCTCTCATTGAATAATGGCATTTGGTGTGACTAAGGTGTTCCTAATGCCTCACTATGAGATCAGAAAAACGATTCTCCTTGAAATTGCTTCACAAGCATTTCCTATGATATTGAATGACACTGCTTGCACATGTACAAACATTTGCTAGTTTTATTGAGGGTTGATGATAAAGGGAATCAGTTGGTGCATCCAAACCGGACAGAGATTGACTGGCCCTGAAAAGGGCCGTTTAGTTATATATCTTGCAGCTTGTTCCAGGTAGACAGGGCTTCAATCTGTAGAAATGGTAACTCATCACACTGGTTCCCCAGCATGAAGAACATAACTTGATGCTAACACTGACTCAGATGTTCTGAAATGTCATAGAGGGTACATGAAGGCTGGGTACATGAACGTTGCAGTTATACTAACTGTACAGTCAGCATGCTTGTGTGATATGTGCATAGCTGCATCAAAGCCACGTGTGAGAATTGCGTGAACAGCTGAAAATCTCAATGGCAGCATAGCTTAAGAAGTCGGTCATCCCTTTTTTGCCAGTTTCCAATATCATCCTTCCCTTTTCATGCATCTTCTTTCAATATATCTGGGGTTTTAATTCCCAAAACCACGATATATTAATGAGAAGCAAATTTTGAACATCTGGTGTTCTTTAACATCTTCACTTGTTTGCAGCGCAACACCAGAAACACAGGACAGGGAAGGAGCAAAAGAGAAAGAAAAGACGGCACTGACATCATGACACGCACATGTCGTGATGTAAGCTGCCCAAAGAGTGGCCTCCCATGAGAATAATGAAGAATTGGGAATAGGATCTACCAGTAAGGGCTTTGTGTGCAATTCACAAACAGTGAAAAAGATCCACCAGGGGTGAACCACAGGTACATGGTGCACTCTGGTTGAGAGAGAGCAGAGTAAAACAGATGTGCCAGACAGGAGAGTATAAATGGTTTTGTCTGGAGCTGGTGCCAGACCGAGCTCTGATTAAGCGTAAGGGAGTATTGAGCGCCAGGCCAATCTGATCCCATTCCTGTGATGGGGTGCAATGTGATGACAGGTGCGAATTCCATTTTCTTTTTTTTTCCATGGGTTTAGGGAAATAATTTTTCAGGGATCAGATGAAAATACCTCCGACATACATAATAACATGCCTATTCTTGGGCATAGTCATGCCTAGCCACCAGATAGGGAGAAAAAGGAATGTTTCCCGAAATGTGCGATAAAGTGTTTGGTGCTACGCCTTGACGGAAGTATTGATAGGTGCTTTGGAAATCGGTACGCCATTTCTGTAATCGTTAAATATGCAACTGCATGTGCCACTGCTAGGGATATAGCGTGACACTCCCAGCCATTTCGGGGTAAGCCGTTTTAATCTACATGAAGATGTTAATGAGCCCGTTCTCCATCACAGCAGTAGCTGTGGCCATTCCTTCAACTAGGCCTACTGCAGCGCCAACTAAACGTCTGCATGAATTTAGCGCTTGTACCGTACATAATAATCAGCACGTGCCTTGGGTTCTCTTCGATGGTGTTGTGAATTCATCTTGCGTGACAATGGTTTAAGTTGCATGCGTGCCTTAATCATTATTGCAATAGGAGACCATGATTTATCGTCACGCATGGTGTTGCTTAGCTCGGTCCTCAGTGTTCGAAGCAGGTTCTGCCTTGTGAGTGCATGAGAGAGGCACAAGAGTTGATTTCTGCTCTGTGTTTCTATAATTCCCTAGCCTGTATTATACAGGAAGCGGATAGTGCTGGTGTGCGTCAGCTGCCTCGGTGCGCTCTCAACCGCCTGCCTAGTAAGACTGATAGCTCATTCTATCAGCGCCTTGTCGTACTCCCTCCTCACACTGCGACATGTCCTCCACTTGGAGGACATGATGACGGAACAAGATGATACGAAGCCCAAAACCGCAATGTTTGCAAGCCACAAGCCGAGCAAACAATTCAACGGTGAGGCCAGAAAATCTACCTGACTAGGCCTGGAGCAACAAGCCAGAGAGCATATTCTTGGCTGGATAGATGGATGGATGTGGCCGTACCCTTTAGATCGGGCGGCGGCTAACGTCACCTAGCCGTAATGCTTAGTAAACTAACCACTACATTTTTTTTTTTCCCCTTAAAATAGTAAAGTTGGACGGGTACTTTGAAGCGAAGGGTTTAATTTTCAATCGTGCCTTGACTTTAGCCACCAATCAGATAACCTCCTTCTAGTTAAGTCTACCCGCTTAAAGTCTATTTTGCCCTCCCTGTCCCTAAACACCAGTGCTTTGAAAAACTCTGCACCATCATCTTGAACTATAAGGTGAAGCCCTTTACAGAGCATTGTCAAGTGTTTGGAAGTTTTTTCTTTCTCTTCGCACGCACTGCATATTGCGTCTACCTCTTCATATTTGGCCCGATATGTCTTGGTTCGCAATACTCCCGTCCTTGCCTCAAACACTAGAGAACTACCCTGAGTATTATCATAGATTCTTTCTTTGGCAATTTCCTGCTTAAAAGTTCGACAGATCTCTAGTGCAGACTACTTAATCATGCCAATTCTCCACATGTCAGTCTCCGTTTCCTGCAGTTTTTTTTTAACCGATAGTTCTTTCTGGTTTGGCCACCTGCTGTTTTCTAAGTATTTACCAGTCAATTTCCTGGTTCGTTTCCTCCATTTTGTATTGACATTTTTCATGTACAAGTAGCTGAAAACCTTCATAGCCCAACGCTCCTCCCCCATTTCTCTCAATCGCTTCTCAAATTTTATCTTGCTGCTAGCTTCCCTGCCATCAAATGATGTCCATCCCATATCACCTTGTACTCCCTGGTTTGGTGTATTCCCGTGAGCTCCTAAAGCAAGCCTACATATTTCACGTTGCCTAATTTCTAATCTTGCTTGAACTTCTGACCTCATGCACAAGACCGCGTTGCCGAACGTCAGCCCAGGAACCATGACCCCTTTCCATATTCCTCTCACAACATTATACCTATTGTAATTCCACAGTGCCCTATTTTTCATCACTGCTGCATTCCTGTTATCTTTAGTCGTCACGCATATTTCGTGTTCCCTCAGGTACTTGGTCCCATTGCTTATCTATATGCCCAGTTATTTGTATTTATCTGTTATCTCTAGCGTGACTTCCTGTATTCTAAGCTCACTACCTTTGTTATCATTAAAAATCATGACTACTGATTTTTCCTAACTGAATCTAAAATCTAACCTATCTCCCTCATTACCGCAGATGTCCATCAACCTCTGCAAATCTTCCTTGTTGTCGGCCATTAGCACTATATCATCTGCGTAGATTAATGCTGGTAGTGCCTGATTAATGAGTTTTCCTTGTTTGACTAAAGAGAGGTTGAAGCCAAGTCCCCTTGCCTCTAATTTGGCCTCTAATCCTTGTAGGTACATCATGAATAAGAAGGGTGACAGTGGGCACGCCTGCCTAAGTCCACGTTTCACCACTGTGGGCTTGGATACCTGTTTTTCCCACTTTTTAACTACCTTGTTAGTTTTATAGATTTCCTTTAAACGATTAGTGACTCCATCTTTTACACCCAGTGTGTCTAGTATTCCCCACAAGTCCTCTTGAACCACGCTATTGTACTCTCCCTTGAATTTCTGCACGCCGGTAGGGAGCTTCACAGCGCAGCGCCTGATCTTGTGAAACGGCGCAGCCATGCAGGCAGGGCATTCAATTCCCTCCCTATTTTTTGTATACTACTGTCCTTGTGTACATCGTAGAACACATAACAGTAATGATAGCAAACAGATCATTGATTCGGGTAGGCTTGGTGTTTTATTTAAAATGGAACAACGAGGAAGCTGCTGAAGCTCGTGCCTGTATACAGCTGCTTTATATGGAGATGAAACTTTAACGAAAAAAAAAATGTAATGATAAACAGTAGGCTCATAACAAACAACATTTCTCTGAGGGTGCATGGAATATATGTCCCATGCAAGGTTATGCATTGCAGTCCTTACTGCATTAATTATGTACACGTACTGCAGGGCATGCAAGTGTATGCAGACACACGCTGACGAAATGACATTTTTTGCTACATACAAACGTGCACCACACCAAATAAGACGCACGTGTTTGTATAGTCAGGGAACACTCGTGAATATTGATGAAATCACACAGCTCGCTTACAGTATAAAACAAACACAATTGCGAACAATAAAATGCGACGCTGTTTAAAGAGGCGGACCCAGGTTACGAGGAGAATTATCAGTATGGCATACACACCACGTGTCAAGCTTTTGCAACATCTAAAGAGACTAAATATGGAAAGTTGCCTTTGTAAGTTAACATGACAGTACCAAATGGAGAAGCCACACGAGAGAACAATTCATCGTGGGCTAAAGAATGTGTTTTAAATATTATACACAGCTTTGCAAGATAATATCGACGAGTTTTACTCGTCTAGGTGTGGGAGGTGTAGGCCTGATAAAATGCGATGTTGCTTCAGAGCCTTTCTTTCGTAATATTGCAATTTTATTCAACTCTTTCAAACGCGGCACCGTAAATTTCTACTGGGTGCTCGAACACGGCAAGCAGGTCGCGGGGCAAAATCTTTGTAACATTTTATTACCGAAACAGCGATACTAGCAATGCTTGAGCTGCACTTGCTGTTTTCTAAATTGTAACTTCCTCAATCTCATCACTGTGATCAGGAAACAGAGAGGAAAAGTACACTAGTAGTACGTAGAGAAATATTCAATTTCAAGCCCTTTAGCAATATCATCTAAACAAATTGCCAGTTCACTGTTGAATTCTCGATGGAAACAAACAGCTGATCAGGGACGCAAGCTTGGCTTGGCACTGGCTTGGCCGTTCATACAGAGCCAAAAGCCGCTGCAGGAAACTGGATTGCGGATCGTATTGAAACAAATATTTTATACATTTTTGTTTTCTTTGTTTCATTTCTCTAATTGCTCTTGTGATGGCGTGGACCGCGCTTCGTGATCTCACGTACCGGCGCACTGTTTTTAAGTTTAGTATGGCGCACGATAATACATGATTGCGTGCTTTAATTTAAAAAGGTTCGCGAGTATGGCAGCAACACTGCAATGTCGGGAAGAGGCACGGGGAAGAGGATAGTAGTAGAACCGTAGCAGCTGCATGCCCGGGTGGAGCGACTGGTGCTCAGATGGAGGAATGTCAACCCGATGCCTTTTGTGTTGGCCGTTCTGGCAGTTCCGCCGACTTTATAGAAAGAGACGACCCCGTCACTTGTCCTCTTCTCTTTTCCTTCGGGCATCAGCGACAACATTGACGGACGACGTGTTCGACTTCACCGTGCACGTGAGTATAGGTTGGTTTTTCATTCGAGTGAATTCTTGTTCAGATTTGCAACTTGTCGACTTCATCCTGACCACCTGTCACCGGCAATAAGTCACATACGTGTGATATTTAGGTGAAATAAATGATAATGCACATTTTCTGCTCCATTTGCGTGACTTAGCTACACCAGGACATGAGGTAAAGCCTTTGTCGCCTAGCCACAAGCAGGCAAGATCGATCACTCGCATCCTTCAGTTCACGAATCAACGCGCCTGCCTTAAAATTAGTAAGCTGCTCGCAAGGAAATCTTACCGAGGCAATTTTGTTTTCTGTGAGCAATGCACCGTAGATTTGTCTTGAATAACAAAAAAAAAAAACTTGAAAAATAAATGTCGCGACCTTTTAGAAAACGCCGTGTCTAAGAGCTAGACGCGGCATTTTGTAAAAGGCTCATCAAATTCAGTATGTTTTCGTAGTTTCTGCTTGAAATTATTATTGTCTATGAATTTCATGGCCCAATCTTTTGCTTTGGCTGAAAATCTCGGCGGCAAAAACTTTGTTCAGTGTCCCTTTAAGGGCAGGTGTAAATGCCATCATTTCAGTCGCAAATCTTTTTGCTAGTCGGTCGGCTGGTTAACAATAAGGGTACTAACTAGAGTTCCAGATTTCATCAGCAACACATCGTCATGGCTTCATCAGATGCTGCATTATATACATTCTATCCTCGTTTTTAAATAGGTGTACCGTATGGTCCACTGTTACAGGAAACAAGCGAGCTCATGGACAGTGAGCCATGTTGTGCTAACTGGCAGCGAGGCTTGTGAATGGGACGCATGCGCATAGAATCGGGGTGCGCCCAGTTTTGTCTGCCATTTCTCTGCCTGTACGCATGACAGCATTGGAAAGCGCATCCGTATTTTAGCTGCGCAATTTATCTAGCCCAGTGCCTCCTGCTTCAGGGATTTCCTGTGAGCACAAAAAATGCATGATTTTAATCGTTGCTGCAGTGTTTTGCAAGTTGTCACCGTAAAGCACATCATATTTTTCGCATAATGCTCGCTGCAACTAGCAAGTTTCGATGACTCAAAATGCTGTTCAGGTCTGATGTAGCAAACATTTTAAGCTCGTCCTCGTGACCATGAAATATTGGTTTATTAAATAATGGAAGGCAGAGTTGGTATCAGTTGATTTACAGTGTGAAAATGAAAAGTGCGAAGGACCGTGCCTCGCAAGTAAACCCCGAGAGCATGAGCAGAGAAGTAGCAGATGAGGATGCTCATGCGCTGCATTTCCAAATCTCACCAGCACTAATGCTTGACGGACTGCTGGCCACGCACTAGCGTGTTCTTTCTGAAACAGGACTTTGGCCCTGTAAGCAAGTTCTTGAAGGGCATAAGTAAAACGTAGAATGGGCCCCCTAAATGCACCCATCCTTGAACCATTGTGCTTATGAATTAGTGCCCTTTTCAAAATACAACTATTCTGAGCTATAAATTGTGACAGAACAGTGCACGAAGTTTAAAAATGGGAAAAAAGTCTTTAAATGTCCCCTTTATACATAGTGTTCTTGTGATGTCACTTCTGCCGTTGTCGCCCTCTCCCGCCATGCCCGGGTAACTCCCTGGGTACCTACGGCAGTTCACGTGCTGCAGTGCGATTTGTTGGGGGCTCGTCATCTGTTGCTGTGAACGATGTGGAAGCATTGTGGTTTTTTGTTGTCTTTAACGAGCTCATTGGATTAGGAAGGCCTCGCTCGTTCACTCGATACAAGACCAGATAATCAAGATGTGCGACACATATGCCAGCCACGGCGTACACCGGCTGCCCGCCACAACCCATGAGGGCCTATTATCTTGCTTTCACTACAAATTGCCTGGCCCAAAAACAAGTGAAAGCTCAAAATCTCTCGAGCCGCAATTTTAAGAGTGGATGTGCGAAGCGCAGCTGCTCCCATCGAAAACTAGTCGTGCAGAGCTAGGCAAGTTTACAAGAGATATAATATCATGAATATATTGTCACGGCCTACGCCACCAAAGTAGCAATGTGTCCCCCCCCCCCCCCCCAAGTGTTTTAAACAGTGCTGATGTTGAGCTTGAGCCTCTGTGATTGCAATTTGTGGAAATAGTCGAGGAAAATATTATACAAGGCAGATAGCGACTTTGCGTGGTGTGTGCCGCGGTAATGCCAGTCATCACTTTATTTTTCGCGTATGCTTTAACACACTTTTCACTTTGTATTTTGCTTTTGTTGTACGCTAATGTACAGTGGAGTCACTGAACATGATAGAGACCGTGTATAGAATTAATTGACTAATTAAAAAAAATCCTGACGCCCAACTTGAACCGATCGGCTATACTTCAAAGTGAACTAATATTGTTTCCCATTCTTTATAGTTTGTTTCAATGCAATACCAAATCTCCGCGATCGCCATCACGATTTTAACCGCCTTCCTCGCCATCATGATTTTAACTGCGGACAAGTTTGTATGTACAGTATCTTGGTAAGCTATATCTGTTTGCAGGTAAATACTTGGCTATGGCACTTACCCGTAATGAAGTTGCACCTGAAGATGCAAATGTTGCAAAGTTTCTTCAAGTAGCTTTTGTTAATCTGCACCAGCCAAATACGCTGGTACTTTTAGGAAAATCGGAATGTGCGTTCTCAATTTCAGGTTATAACTTTCAGCGAAGAAACACCCTAAGCTCTGCTCCCTCTGCGTGGACTACTAAATCAACTTGCCTCACTAGCAGCTCATAATTTCTCAAACTTGCATCGTGAGGCAAAACTAAACGGGTGCAAGCACAAGGAGACAACACGGCAGTTGTAGGCGATAGATTCGGTTGGTGCCCGGGCATGTTGGTGGCACATTTCGGAAGTGACGAAAAGGCGCTGCGAGATGCACGTGCACACTTTGTATAGTAGCTGTATTGGACAGCAAACTTTTTTTCTTATCTGAGCAGTTTTACCAAAGGAAGCTTCATCATATGGCGTGATAAATGAAGCGAATCCACAGGTTGAACCACATCATAGCCTCGCTGTGCTTTTGTACTTTTTTTAGCTCGCAAAATTTATTTGTACATATAAGTGACAACTTGCCAGTAATAAGGCAGCACTTGTTTCTTTACCATATGATCATCTCCGGTGTGCTGCTGCCTCAATATTTCAAATTCTAAGCATTTACACCATTGTATGCTAACTTTTCCTTCAAAGTGAGACAAGCCACATGTGTATCGTAGATCAAGAAGCATGCCAGTTTTACGTACTTGCAAGGTAAACATCAGAAATGCACATTTGATCAAAAATACTAGTTTAATGGTGCATCTACATAGCAGAGCACCTGTGGCACCTCGGGAACAAGATAATGCCACATATGTTACAAGAGATAATTAAAAAAGACAGGGGACGTTCCATGAACAAATAGAAACAAAAATAAAATGGCACGTGGCAGCGAGCGAAGGCGGCAAGGTGGGGGAGAGCCCGTGGGACTTCAGCGGATGAACGTAAGATGTGTGTTTAATATGTGGAAGAAAAAAAATTCAAAATTTTGGCGACTGAAATGAGGGTGACTTAGTGAGTGCGCTCATGACGAGAGTAAACACGGTTATTATTTTTTTTTTTTCAAATCTCTTTTGAAAGCCACAAAAAATCTGTATGTGGTGCAGCCTAACAGAAGGTCCGTGAAGGCAAATTATGAATTCGTCGTTGTACAAAGGGCTATTTTTTTTTTTTTTTCATGCGCACCATCCCCGCCGCGGTGGTCTAGTGGCTAAGGTACTCGGCTGCTGACACGCAGGGCGCGGGTTCGAATCCCGGCTGCGGCGGCTGCATTCCTGATGGAGGCGGGAATGTTGTAGGCCCGTGTGCTCAGATTTAGGTGCACGTTAAAGAACCCCAGGTAGTCTAAATTTCCGGAGCCCTCCACTACGGCGTCTATCATAATCATATAGTGGTTTTGGGACGTTAAACCCCACATATCAATCAATCAATCATGCGCACCATAAATAGTGCTCAAAATTTAATTGCATATGTTGTTTTCATCCTCGCTGTATTCCGTGCTGTTTATGATGTAAAAAAAAAAAGTAGCACGCTGAAGTGGTGCTGCTTTTGGGCAACAGTTGAAAATGGCAGGGTGCATGAATGCGGAATACTGCCGCTTACACTCAAATCACTCTTGTGGTCACCTCCCACTGTTTGCAGCATGTGTTGTGTATACACAGCTGCATATTTCCTAGCTAGAAAAATTTGATTTTAGGTGTTTCACGCCATTTTCCATGTAACTATTCCACAATTGCACACACTGATCAGCAGGCTTTCAATTGCGCTGAAGGACACAGGTGCCATAAAATTCATAGTCGATTCTTTCAAGAAACCGTATGTAAAGGCTGAAGCTTCATGCGTACATACACACACACATACCATATTGTTTTTTGTACTTTATGAAAGCTGCGAAGGTCTCATGTGCCTCCAAGCGTAACCTGTCTTATTTATTCTCCATCACCGCAAAAGTTTTGTGAGTTTCAAATAAAAGTACTTTGCGCATGGCCACTTTTGTGTAATTTTTTTGTGTAGGTGTTATTTGAGCAGCCTACAGTGTTTACTTTATAAGCCTGTATGTATATGTTGCATTATAAGGATGCAGAATGTGTGTAGCTGTACAATATAGATGAAGTGTAAAAATTAAGTGTGTCTATTGTAGTGTTCTTGCAACCAATCTTACCCCCGTATTCTAGAACGTCCCTCCACTCAACGCTTCACCTTCACTTGAGATGGCTGATGGGAGCGCCGTCTCTAAGCAGAGAAAATTGCTGCATGTCAGCAATAATCTGCTGTGATTCTCGAGTAGCGCAGCGTCGCTTTCAAACGAGCAGCGGCACAGTGCTCAACTCTGTCAAGTGAAGGGTGAAAGTCGAGTCGGGGGGAGCGTTTATGAATATGGGGGTTAGTTTTGTGGTCTTGTTAACCTGCCATTAACACTGGATTGATGCTACTTTGCTCTAGCTGTACAGTGCTCTCCAAGGCTCAAGGAGGCACCGCACGGGGAAGGCTCGGAGCAAACCATGCGTGAGTTTCCTTTCATTGTTACACTATGCACGTATTAAGTGATAGACTTTAATGTATGCTATTTGTATTGTGCAAGTTTTTGGGGACATACAACTTCCAACACTTATATGTTCTGACGAAAATCACGCAAGAATGAGAAAAGCTTGTGCAAAAATTATGCAAGAGTGTAAGAAGCTTTTGCAGAAGTCTGTGAAATGAAGTTTTGAAATTTTGTGGCAATGTGTCATTGTACAGTGGTCAACAGTCTTGCTCAGCATGCTTGACTGCAGGGCTCCCGGCTGCACAGGCGCATCTACGGAGTGCCTGATGCATGATGGGCCAAATGTCAGCCTGCACACTGGTGCCTCTTTTCCCCGTTTGTCTGTTACATCAGTGTCTCTTGTAAAGGGGATCAACTGTGCTACCTTTTTTTTTTTTTTTTCGAATGTAATAAGTTCTTTTTACAGATTATTGTTGTTTTAAGGTAGAGCCTGACATTATTTCTATCAAATACTGAAGATTCTATTTTTCCTTCTAGATGCTATGAAGTCACTCCTTGTGTTACAATAGAGTGAACACTGTTATGAGAAAAGCTACTTTATGGAGTTAACTCACTCCATATTGACTTAACACACAGAATTGGTGAAAACTACACTCCATTCCAGCTGCATTAGGAATAATATTCATTTGCATACTTCTGTTTCTTTTGTTTGTTTGTTGGCTGGACGTTTGGAGTATAGGGTGGCCAGAGGGCACTGTGTAGTCTTTCTTCATCTTCCCAATTTTGTGAACATCAATTGATAGCCGTATGGGAAGCAGCCAGCATGCTGAAACAGCGGTGCAAGCATGCAAGATGTTCACCATTGCATGCAGTCAGTTGCTGTGAGCAACCGACTGCATACAATTAACTGCGAGTGGTGAACTAACGCTGCACTATGTGTGCCTCCTGGAAAGCTGCAATGGTAAAGTGCCACAATCGTATAGTAACATGGATAACATCGCAATTTGTTTGTTGAATAATTTTGCAACAGAATTAATGGAGTTTTGGATAAATTTGTGTATCTGCCTGGTTCATCAAAGCTACAGAGTCAAATGCGGTATATACTCGCGTATTATGTGTACTTTTTTTGTCAATCCGGTCATGTGCGAAGCTAGTAGGAATCGCTGGCCTAAAAGCTCAACTGGGAATATATGTTGCAGGCGCTGTCACAACTGTCTCAAAGCGGATTGTCATTTGTTTGCTAAGCCTGTTCAAATGCCCCCATTTTCTTGAAGTTCTTCCGAACAGTGCTCACAAAAACCAGTTCCCACGACAGGGTTATACCAGAGAACATAAGTACTCTCCAATAATTGTCGGGAACCCAACGTAAAGTAAGATGCAGACAAGGAAGCGCGATGCCAACACAGTGCTGTGTGTGTCACCCTTCATGTGTGTGTGTGTCCATTCCTTGTCCCAGTCTTCTATTGCGTTGTGTTCCCTCCGATATCTAACCAACACACCCAAGCTTCTTTGCTAAGTCTTATTCAACGCACTCTTCTGCTGGCTCCCATACTGAATATTGCATGTCGAAGAACTCCACGCTGATGTGCTTAGCGGTAGCACGGTTTCAGTTTTCTTCGGTAAGCTTTATAACAGCAATCTGCCTCGTATATAATTATTGTAGCCTATCACAAGGAACGGTAAAAACGCAATGGCCAGATGGCGAAACCGAAAAAAAAAAAAAATGAGTGCGAAAATCTGTCTCATCTAGTTGATGTGACAGGTCCTTGCACGCGTTCAACATCTGTGCTGTGTCTCGGGAATACATTCTTGCCGTGGAAGAGGTGGGAAGATAGGAGGCAAACCTTTAGGCATTCGGACTACACATAAACAGGTTTCAGTTTTCAAGTTCGATATTCTAGGGAAAGCATAAAAGTTCATGGAAGAAGGGACCTTGCACTCAGTCCATTTTGTGTAAGACTGCACTCGCCTGCTCGACAAGAGATGTGCCTGACCAGAGCATCATGAAGTCAAATGTGTCTGTGTGTGTGCTGGCAAGGTGGCTCGGGCTGGTTGGGGAGGGCAAAGTATGCGAGCAAAAAGTTTCTTGTAGTAAAGCAGGCTGGCTAATTATACTGGTGAGCAAATTATGTGAGGATGCAAATTGTGCAAGTAAATATGGTATGTACTCTTGTATGTTTCAGCTCTATTGCTACGGATCCTGCGAATCCAACTTGGCATCCGGCAGCAACAAAGAGAGGTTCTGCAGGAGGTGCGACAGCTGAAGCACAAGGTACGGCTCTTGTCCGTGCCTCAGCATGCCCAGCCAGCACAGCGCCCCTCTGACCTTCCCCGGCTGCCTGCTGGTACAATTGGAGAAGTGGAGGCAGCAGAGGCAGCTGTGCAGAGTAAAGCTGTGGCTGCGGCTTTGGTGTATATTTCTTGATTTTTAATATGCCTATGTAACATGCAGAAATTTAGTACTGCTTTAAGATATTGTGTTTCGGGAAACAAACTAGTCAGGTTATCTCATGAGCCACTGTACTACAGTCGAATATGAATAATTCGTACTCAAAGAGGCCAGAAAATTTGTTCAAATTAAAAGAAATTCAAAATAATGAAAGTTACCGTAATTACTTGAATCTAACACGCACCTTTTTTCCGGTTAAGGGGAGATGCTACTCGAAAAAGGTTTTTTTTTATTTCATAACCCAGCTCCTTGAAATTTTAGGTGTTAGTAAAGCTTGCAGTGCTGATTTCATAACTGCAATTATTTGTTTGATAGCTATAGTAGTTCCGGAGTTACTACAACTTTGATATCAAAATATAGTGTTTTTTGTGCACATAATAAAGCTTACTAAAAATTTTCACACAGAATTGCAAAATGGCTCATTCTGCTGCACTTGAGCAGTACAATACAGAAAAGTACCTCAAACAGAAAATTTATTTGCTACATTAAAAAAAAAAATTAAAAGTACTAAATGCATATTTTACATCTCTCTATCAGTGTATCAAGTTGTGTAACAAAAAATCTGTGATGTATAATGCAACCTAAAGTAGATACTTGTATTCTAGAGTGGCTGATTAAGCTCTGTGCAAAATTTCATCAAGATAGGACTATTTTATGCCTAAAAAAGATTGTGCACAAGATGAGAGAATTACCTCAAAATGGAAATCGAGAAAAATGCATTTGAAAGTTGTAAATATGTTTACTCATGATTACACAGTGCGATTTGCACAAAACTTGGTGATATCATAGAAGGGACACAGCTAGAGCACCTAAAATTGTCCTGCTCCATATGTGGATCCTTCTCGCCGCTTGAGAAGGGAGTCATCAAGGCGCGCTTTCTTTGCCACGTTCCGCCGATGGGCCCTTGCCTCGGCTGTTTCACACGCAGACATTCTTTCGATTCTCCTCTGGTCGCGGGATTGGCCCAGGGTGATCAGTTGATCTGGTGGGACTACACCAAGCTCCTCTAGCACGTGTTCAAAGCTTGAATGTCCTTTATTGAACCACAACACGGCCATAGCAGCTGCAGTTTCCACTGTTGTCCGGGAGGCAAACTTAGTCTTCGGACACAACAACCAGATTTTGCTGTTCAAAGATTCTGCAGCGTTTTGGGTCTTCCCTTGGATACAACGCACCAGCAACTTTTCATCTGTGAGCTGCTTGTAAATGGGAAGCACAGCCAATCCTTGAGCCTTGGTCAAGATTGGTGTGTGGTCGGGTGGGGCCTCCCCAAGCGCTTCAGCTCGCCTATGCTTGCACCAGGAAGTCGCCCCTTCTGGACAGTATCGGTGGCTGCCTGCTGTGTTGCTCGATGATGAATGGAAATATGAGGCCCAGATGGCACGATGCATTTTCAGAATATCACCTCTGTTGTTTGTGATTGCAATACGGTAATAGTTCTGCAGCTTCTGAATTGTGCCATCTGTCAGCTTTTCCCCTCGTGGAAGTCTTGTTGGCAGTTTCCGAAGTGCAGTGCCTAGACGCTTGGCCACATGGTTTGTGCACTCCTCCTTGTCCACAACAGCTTCACCATATACCTTGGCCTCAACGACAGCGGTATAAGCTTTGCTGTCCCCATCACTGAGGAACTTGGTGAAGCGCAATGGTGTTGTGTATGAGGATGTCCTGCCCCATATGCGCAAAGCTGCCTCAGTCTCCATGGCATGAGAGGAGCACTCTGTATTTTTTTCGCAGACAGGTGTGTGGAATGCTTGCCATATTTCTTCCTCATCACCCAAGTCCTGGTGCCGGCTACAGGCAAGGCAGTAATTCGATAGCACTTCAAAATCTAGGCACAAACCAGTGTCCACAGACACAGCAGTGCCGATGCCATTGTGGCTCTTGTGCCCTCTTTTTTGCCATGTGCCATCATACATGACAGCAACATCAGCCCCATCCACTTTCTCTTTAGTTATCATCCGCGCTTTCGCCAGGTTTTCTTGCACAGCTTTGGTAGCTGCAGCATGAACTTTTTTGCCAATTGCAATAAAAGTCTTATGATGCATAGCTATTGGCAGTCCAAGAATAGCGCAAAAACGCGACAGCTGTTCATGCCCAATGCCTATTGCACGCGCAGCCACAACTACCTTCACATTGACAGCGAAGCTGTCACGCGAGCTGCCGCTTCGGTAGCTCCAGTCATCACCGGCATCGGTGGGCTGTCTTTCCGGCAGAACACGCCGCGAACTATGCGCGGCAGAAACCACTGACTCAGGACACTCACTGTTATCACAGTGCAGCTCGAGGAACGAAGAGAGGCCCTTACGTTTACTTGCGGTGTCGCGAACGACGAGTCCAGCGGTGTGGCATGTTGGACAAACAGCACGGCTTACCATCGATGTCAGTGCGCCGATGTCACAAAATACTCCGCTCACAGAGCCACAAACACTCTTCGTTCTTTCGCTTTCGAACTGTTCAATCTTTTTTTCTGATGCGCTGATGAACTTGATCGCGGCGTCGATTTCGTCAAAGTTCCCGCAAGCCGCCGTATCCCCGCTGCCTTGATTAGGCCTAGTGGCCCGCGGCTCGCATTCTTCTACCGCTGCTTTGCGCTTCGGTTTACGTCGACGCCCTTGGTACTTGTTCTTGCTTGCAAACTTTCGTGCTCGGAAGTCTCGCTTCTTCGAGTTATCCATGGTGAACTCGGAAAAACGTAGAAACGCACGGCAAGTGCCGATCGTCGCAAGCGCTCAGCGAGCGAGGCCGATCAGATGTAGCCAATGGCGGCCTCGGTAGCGTACCATGTGACCGGTAGAGATGCGCGAAGCGGCTGCAGCTTGGCTGCAAACCGACTTGGAAACGACTGTTTTGTGAAATTCCTCACTAAAATACGAAACTAGGGGGACGCCTGTACACTAGAAGGAGCCTTGATCTACACCACCGAACAAACCCCGATGGCGGACGTCATCGTGTTGCCGAGTGGCGGATTTTCAAAAATAGCCGTCGGATGCGTGAATTCGCGACTTCGGAAGCTACCTTCACTAGCGCAGATCGACTTTTTACCACTTTCTCGTTTGAATTCAGCTATGACCTTTGGGGAAATGATAGTTGAATGATCAAAAGTGATTTTAGAAGCAATATCTCAAAAGTGGAAATTTTCGCAAAAAACGCGATTTTTCGACCCGCATCTCCCCTTAAGAGAGTTCATAAATCGCATGTGCGTTAGAATCGAGTACGAAAAAAAAACTGAATATGGTCATTCTATTGCCATCGCCACTTACAAAATGGCCGCCCCCTGCGTGCGTCGGCATGGCGCGTCGGTCATTTCTGCCTATGTGTTTCCCATGCGCGGCACTTCATACGTGTGCTGAGGAGTTCGTCATCTTGTAGTACATAAGCATCGACGCCATGGTAGAGCCGACTCCAAAAACTCGACGAGTGCACCACAATGCTGCTTCTAAAAGAAAAGTCGTCGCGTGTGCCGGAACGGACAGAAATCGGGCCGCATCGCGGTCATTCGGTGTTCCCGAAACGTGCGTGCGGGACTGGCGGAAACAAAAGCAGAATATTGTCGACAGTAAAGATTCACGCAAAGGCTTCAGTGGACCACAGCAGGGTCGGTTTCCACAAATTGAAGAGCTGCTCGGCGAGTATGTGATTAAGCAGTGAGCGGCACAGCGGCCCGTGACGACAGAACTGCTCCAAGTGCAGGCTATGCAGTTAGCCTTAGAAAAAGGGCTAATGCAGAGCCATTTTAAAGCGAGCAGGTGCTAGCTAACGAACTTTATGAAGAGAAAAGGCTTTTCCCTCCGAAGGCGAACGGGCATATGCCGGAAGTTGCCGGAGGAGTACGAAGAAAAGCTTCAGAGTCTTCAGAGGTTCCTCCTAAACTTGGGGCACAACAACGGCTACTTGCTTGGGCAAATCGGGAATGCCGATCACACGCCTCTTTACTTCGACATGCCTGGCACCACAACCGTCTAGGAGAAGGGGGCGATGCAAGTTTGCGTACTGACATCGGGCCACGGTAAAACTAGAGTGACAGCAATGCTCTGTTGCATGTCAGATAGGCATAAGCTTCCCCCGTACTTTATATTTAAACGGAAGACGCTCTCAAAGAGAGTCGTTTTCGCTAGTGGTGTGATCAAGCGGGCCAACGAAAAAAAAGGGTGCGCGTTGCAACCGATGTCTTGTTTTTTTTTTTTTTTTTTTTTTTTGTCGTGGAAACCGGGCGCGCGTTACAATCGAGGGCGCGGTAGAATAGAGTAAATACGGTAAACGAGCGGAGGGCTCACCATGCAGTGATGCGTGTGCATGGAGAAGTTTTATTCACAAATTACAGGACATCCGTCATTAATTAAAGTAGTCAATACATGTCTGTACACGTTGGCCTTGCAACGAGTCAACAAGTTTTGCGTGCAGTTTGCAAAGCATTTGTACTTCGGCTTCAGTATTCTCCTGGCAAAAGAAGTTGCGCGCGGCAATGTCCAGTGCTGACACTCTTCGAAGACAACTGTGTTTCCACTGTTACCATCTGCGCTGCAGCCGGAGCGTGGCCAGCACATGATGAGAATGGAGGAGTGTCTCCACCTGGAGAAAAGCAGATCGGCATTCAAGAGAGAAACACTCCGCGGCAGCTTTTTTTTTTTTTTTTCTCTTCATGCGCGGTGTTGAAAGGAGAAGAGTCTCTACATAGCAGGAACGAAAAACAGGGAAGCGTGACACCGGCGCGTTGCAGATCGGCATGAGAGAGGCAACTCTCTGCGACAGCTTTTTTTCCCCTCTTTCTCTTCATGCGCAGTGTTAAGAGGAGAAGGGTCTCTACGTGGCAGGGACGGAAAAAGCCGAAGCGGGGCACAGGAATGTCGCAGATTGGCATTTGGCAAACATTCCACCGCAGTCTTTTCTTTCCTTTTCTTCATTTTCTTCTTCAAGCACAGCGATGAGGTGTCTGAAGTGCCACCGCAGGATTGGGCGGGGTGCTGAGAGCATTTTTGGAGCGCGGTATAGCTTTGATAGGACCACAGCGTCAGTTCGAATTAAGTGTGTTGGAAATAATGAGATTCGACTGTATTTACTATAGTCTGTGAAGTCCGAGTGAACTGTCCTAAGCTAGCAGACGATGTAGGCGGCATCGTGCATTTGATGGGCAGTGACTAGCAATAGCCTGCTTAAAACAGACATTCAGTAATTTTGTTTATTTATCACCCTATTTCGTGTCCGCTGCGGCTCTCTCTACTTTGAGCTACAGTTCACCCTGCCTTGTGTTAGCCGATTTCTTACTCTTTTAAAAATCTAACATGCACCCAATTTCGCAGTGTGAAGAAAAAAACACCTTTGTTTATTGTGATGAGATTTCTATAGCGACAGGCCTCTTTGTTGGCTATCACAGAAAAATATACACAGCAAATGGTGCGACCATCTAGTGCGACCTTTATTTTTCTATCAGTTTCATCTATGACCAAGATTTGGTCGCTCTAAGGTTGCCTCTTAGTACGCCTTGATCATGTTCATTTATCTTGTTGTGCTCTGCTTACAATGCATTGATTAAAAACATGTCCAAGCTTCTTTTTGAATTCCATATATTTTATCGTTTTTCACCTGTAGAAGCTACTCCTGGCCAACATTCAGGCAAAGACATTGTAATCTCGAAGAAACGTGTATTGGAATTTTAGCACTGTACAAAGTAATTATACTATTTCATAGCTAGAATCAATATTTATTAAGGGTTATAACAGTGTTGTATTTGATTTCATAACAGCGAAACTGCATTCAGAGAAGGACTCTGATAGGTTCTCACACTGAGTGTGAGAGGGCTGATGTGGAAACCATTTTAGGTCAAGTGAGTTGAAGTTAGCGTAAAAAAACAATGAAATGTTGTGATGCCCAAAAATTCAAGTTGTTGTTTTCAGTGTCCTCTTCTTGCAGATTTTTATCATGAAAACATTTCGATGTGCTGTTGCGTTTACCCCATCTATGCTTCTTGCATTTTTTTACAGCGCAAGCACCTCCTGCAGATTGGGGGACGTGGCCTTCGAGAAATTGGTGTGAATGCCATGAAGGCTGTATTGGCACATGACGTGCAAGTGCTGTACAGCCTTCATGGCAGAAAAGGGAAAAGGGCCTTTGTGACCCTGAGGCTCTGTAGATTAGTGACAGCTTAGACTTGTTCATTGTTTTATGTGTGTGTACTCTTGTGTATTCTCTGTACTGCAGTGCTTCATGTGTACTATGGTATTTCTGTTCTTGTATGCAGATGTCATCTGCCAAAAAGCAGGGTGCGACCAGACGGAGGCCCTCAAGTTTATTAAGAGGTGGCTGCCAGGGTCTGGTGATCGCTGTGGGGGCAGGAAGCGGCGCTTCAGAGAAGCATTTGTTGTGGAGCAGCCCGATGATCCCCACTCTCAGAGTGCAGATTATCGGCTGCTCGCGGCAGCTGGCTTCCTGCCCAGCCACAGCAGCCAGGGCCTTGACAGCACCACTGTCACTGTGCCCCCAACGCAACCTGACCTGCAGTAGAGCGGGCCTTTTTTAGTTGTGTATATATATTTTTCAATGTATACATTTTTTGTTGTACCAAATAAATAAAAAAAACAAAGAATAAATAGTCTGCAGACTGTCGGTGGTGCACTGTTCGGCTAGCTTATGCTGATTCGGAAGCACCATCACCATGTTTTAGTTACAAAAAAATGCTCTAAACTATGAATATTCTCAATTACGATGTGGGGGACATATGTGGGGATTGCAAGTGGGGGACATACGCTTTCAACATTTACTTCCTAACGACTTTTTTCGATCTGCTGTACCAAATACCAGTACCAAATAAAGCACTCACTATTGCAAAAGATAAATTGGTAAAAAAATAAACTACACTTCTAGTGTTAGCAAAGGGAATGAAGTATAAAAGATGAAATAGATCGAGTAACTGCTTTCAGTTCTCAGCATTCAATTTTCTGTTGCCCCAAGTATACAGGGCTGCAAAGCTACAAGAGCGGGTCATCGAGGCATATTGTTTAAATCTTCCGGTAAGATAAATTCCCTACTAATAATGGTTACATGATGGCAAGCCAATCAGTAGCCAATATTCGTCGTGCAGGAAACATCGGTGTAATAACGGCATTTGATTGGCTGCAATGTGGCCCTGGATTGGTCCAATGTCGGTCGTACATCCGTAGCCAATATTCGTCGTGCAGCAAACATCGGCGTAAAAATGGCATGTGATTGGCTGAAATATGGCCCAATGTTGGCCGAACATTGGCAGCTTTGTCGGCAATACGGTGGGCCTTCGTCGGCCCAATGTTGGTTGCATACTGGCTAAAACATCGGCAAAACGTCGGCCCATCATTGGCTTGAACGTCGGCCCGACATTGGATGAAGTTGCACTTCCGACGTGGGCCCGACGTCGGTGCCGATGTTAGCCGATGTTGGTCCAAGATTGGTCCAACGGCGGCGTGCTGCCTGGGCTATTTCGTCACGCTGACCCAGACATGCCTGAGGAGAAGAAAGTTCGTTTCCTCATGCGAGGGGTCAAACAGGAGCTGTTCGCGGGACTAATGAGGAATCCACCGAACACCGTCCAAGAATTTGTATCCGAGGCGACCACCATCGAAAAAACCCTTGACATGCGCACCAGACAGTATAATCGTCGCCTGACTCCAGAATGCACTGCTGCTCAAACCAGTGACTCCGAAAAACCTGCGTGAAACGATCCGAGCGATCGTGCGGGAAGAGCTGCGCAAACTGTTGCCTTCGGCGCAACCTCAAGTGGATTCGATCGCCGACATTGTGCGAGAAGAAGTTCGGCAATCACTTCGAATTCCCCATACACCGCTGCCCGAGCCGGAAACTATGAGCTACGCCGCGGCAGTGGGCCACAACGCTCCTCCCCGTCCACGCCAAAACGCCGCCCCGTCGCACTTCCGTCGCCAGACACCACCGCCGCCACCACCCCCACCGACGACCTACCGTTCACCAGCGGGCCAGCGCAGTGCGCCGAGGAAAACTGACGTTTGGCGCACCCCTGACCACCGCCCACTGTGCTACCACTGCGGCGAGGCCGGGCACACTTACCGCCGTTGCCAGTACCGACAGATGGGACTGCGTGGCTTCGCCGTCGATGCACCACGTCCGCAGCCAGGAGAACGACCACGTGACATAGCCGACTACCTGACAGGAACTCGGTGGACACCACGAAGCCCTTCGCGTTCGCCGTCGCCCAGCCGCCGCACGTCACCGCACCACCGACAGTACTCTGGCCCAACGCGGGGCCGGTCTCCTAGCCCGTATCCGGGAAACTAAGGGCAGCAACCGGTGGAGGTGCGGTTGCTGTGCGACGAACTACCGAAGATCCTCCGACGACGACGACGCCGCGACGGAGCTTTCCGAACGCAACGCCAACCAGGCAAAGCCCTGACGGTGAAAGCTCACTTACTGAAGGTGGCCTGACGACGCAACATGGAAGCAGCGGAACAAGCCGAAGCAGCCGTGACCCGACGCCACGCCCTAACTGTAATGCGAGACGGCGAACTAGCGACCTCGACGTTCTTATCGACGGCCACAGTGTGACCGCTCTCGTCGATACTGGAGCCGACTATTCTGTCATCAGTTGGTCGTTCGCCGCGAAGTTAAAGAAAGTTAGGACAGCTTGGAAAGGCCCTGAAATCCACACAGCCGGAGGTCATCTCGTAACGCCTGCAGGAATCTGCACAGCGAGAGTCACTATTAACGGCCGTATTTATCCTACAGACTTCATAGTCCTACAGCGTTGCTCGAGAGATGTCATCCTTGGCATGGACTTCTTATGCCTCCATGGTGCTGTCATCAACCTAAAAACAAAGTCGATAACGTTATCCACAGATGAAGCACTACCGCCGCGCACGCCGTCTGGACACCATGCCTTGAATGTGCTGGAAGAACAAGTCACCATTCCGCCTCGCTCCAGCGTCATTATTTCAGTCGGCGCTCCTGAATCACCTGACTTCAAAGGCGTCGTTGAAGGCAGTCAGGATCTGTTGGTCACCCGAAATATTTGCGTCGCAAGAGGAATTGCAGAGCTGCGGGGAGGCAAAGCAACGGTTATGCTCACGAATTTCAGCAATGAGTACAAACATGTGAACAAAGGAACAACGGTCGCATACATCGAAGAAATTGTCGAAGCCAGCAGTGCTTTCGCCCTCGCCGATTCTGCGGAACCTGCTCAGAGGAACCAAGCCCCTCCCATAGCTTTCGACGTCAATCCCAGACTTCCGAACGATAAGCAAGAACAGCTCAAGGCCCTGCTCCTGCAATACGAAAATTGCTTTTCGTCGTCATCGAAAATTCGGCAGACCCCAATCACGAAATATCGCATAATAACCGAAGAAAATGCCAGACCACTCCGTCAGAGTCCGTACAGGGTTTCGACGCGAGAACGTGAGGCCATGAAGAGACAAGTTGATGAAATGCTGCGGGATGACATTATCCAGCCGTCCAAGAGCCCATGGGCATCCCCCGTGGTGTTAGTGAAGAAAAAGGATGGGACCCTACGTTTCTGCGTCGATTATCGCCGCCTGAACAAAATCACAAGAAAGGACGTGTATCCTCTCCCACGAATAGACGACGCACTTGATCGGCTCCATAACGCCAAGTACTTTTCGTCAATGGACCTCAAGACTGGCTATTGGCAAATCGAAGTCGACGAAAGAGACCGAGAGAAGACGGCGTTTATAACACCGGACGGCCTCTTCGAGTTTAAGGTGATGCCCTTCGGCCTTTGCTCAGCGCCTGCAACTTTTCAACACGTTATGGATACAGTACTGGCAGGATTGAAGTGGCAGACTTGCCTTGTGTACTTGGACGACGTCGTCGTGTTTTCCTCGAATTTCGACGAGCATCTTCGGCGCCTTGAAGCTGTACTTCAAGCCATCAAGACTTCCGGACTCACACTGAAGCCAGAAAAGTGCAGATTTGCGTATGAAGAGCTCTTGTTTCTGGGGCACGTTATCAGCAAGTCTGGAGTTCGTCCTGATCCACGGAAAACAGCCGCCATCGCCGAATTCCCGCCACCCACTGACAAGAAAGCCGTGCGCCGATTTCTGGGCCTGTGCGCCTATTATAGGCGGTTCGTGAAAAACTTCGCCCGCATCGCCGATCCTCTCACTAACCTTACCAAGGCCGACGTGGAGTTCAAGTGGGAAACGCCACAGGAACACGCTTTCCAGGAGCTTAAACATCGCCTCCAGACGCCTCCGTTACTTGCCCATTTCGACGAATTCGCCGAGACAGAAATACATACAGACGCAAGCAGCGTAGGTCTTGGCGCCGTTCTTGTGCAGAGGGCTGACGGACTTGAAAGGGTTATTAGTTACGCCAGCCGATCGCTATCCAAAGCAGAAGCAAATTATTCCACAACAGAAAAGGAGTGCCTCGCCATCATCTGGGCTACGTCGAAATTTCGCCCATACCTCTACGGCAGGCCCTTCAAAGTTGTGAGCGACCACCACGCCTTGTGTTGGCTAGCCACTTTGAAGGACCCTTCAGGTCGCCTCGCACGATGGAGCCTGAGACTTCAAGAATATGACATTACTGTCATTTACAAGTCCGGCAAAAAACACTCCGACGCCGACTGTCTCTCTCGTGCGCCTGTCGACCAACCGCTACCCGACGACCCGGATGACGACTACTTCTTGGGAACGATCACTACCGACGACTTCGCTGAACGACAGCGGGCCGACCCGGAACTTAAGGCCCTAATAGAATACCTCGAAGGCAGGACCGCCGAAGTCCCGAAGGTATTCAAGCACGCACTTGCGTCGTTTTTTCTACGAAACGGTCTTCTACAAAAGAAAAACTTTTCACCACTTCGGGCTAAGTACCTCCTTGTGGTGCCTTCAGCTCTGCGACCAGAACTCCTGCAGGCCCTGCACGACGATCCGACGGCAGGGCACCTCGGTGTTTCTCGCACGCTCGCGAGGATACAAGAAAGGTACTACTGGCCGCGTCTTACCACCGACGTCACTCGTTATGTGAGGACATGCCGGGACTGTCAGCGACGCAAGACACCGCCGACAAGGCCAGCGGGACTTCTGCAGCCAATAGATCCACCTTGCCGACCTTTCCAGCAGATTGGTATGGACCTACTGGGGCCGTTCCCGACGTCGGCTTTCGGAAACAAGTGGATCGTCGTAGCTACCGACTACCTCACCCGCTACGCCGAGACAAAAGCCCTGCCAAAAGGCAGTGCATCCGAGGTAGCCAAGTTCTTCGTCGAAAATATCGTCCTACGTCACGGCGCCCCGGAGGTCCTTATCACCGACAGAGGAACGGCATTCACTGCCGACTTAACTCAAGCGATCTTGGCATACAGCCAAACAAACCACCGCCGGACGACAGCGTACCACCCACAGACCAACGGCCTCACCGAGCGGCTTAACAAGACGATCGCCGACATGCTGTCAATGTACGTCGATGTCGAACACAAGACGTGGGACGCCATTCTTTCGTATGTGACCTTCGCATACAACACGGCGGTGCAGGAGACGACGCAGATATCTCTATACAAATTGGTCTACGGAAGGAGCCCGACAGCGACGCTCGATGCCATGTTACCCAACGTCACCGACGAAGAAAACCTCGATGTGAGCGAGTACCTTCATCGCGCCGAAGAAGCCCGACAACTTGCGCGGCTCCGTATCAAGAATCAACAGACGACCGACAGCCACCGTTACAACCTTCGACGACACTTCGTGGAATACCAGCCCGGTGAACGTGTTTGGGTGTGGACGCCGATACGCCGACGTGGACTAAGTGAAAAGCTTCTGCGACGGTACTTCGGACCGTACAAGGTGGTTCGACGTCTCGGCCCACTTGATTACGAGGTTGTCCCCGACGGCATCACGAACTCCCAACGACGCCGATCGCGACCTGAAGTCGTCCATGTCGCACGCCTAAAGCCGTTTCATGCGCGTTAACAAACTGAAACAGTGTTTTTTAGTATTATTGTTGTATTGTAATTTATTCATTGTACTTTCTTGCATTATTATTGTACCTTCATCTTTAGTTAAAGCATCGAGACGATGCCTTTTTCATAGGGGGGCAATGCCACGTTCCATTTCCCAAGCTTTTGTTATCGTCCCAAAACACCACCCGATTCTCAGCGCAAACCGCGCCTGCAGTTTTCGAGAGGGTTCCGGACTGTAGTAGATCATTTCGATAAGATCACTCCCACTGTGCGAATGGTACAGATTGTTCTGGAACGTACGCCGCCGCCAGCGGTAGCGCTAGAACATTCGACGGCGGGAGTATAAATGCCGACGCGCTTCGCCGCTTGTGAGTTGTTGATCGAAGGCCGACGCTCCGTTCGCCGCTATCAGTCCGAGACTGCTATCTGTGCGAGACTGCTGCTGTAATTGGACTTTCCGTTTACCGGGCACAGGTTCGCCCCAAATAAACAGTTAAATCCCAACACGAAGTCTCCTGTCTTCGGCCACGTCACGACCCCGTGACAATATGGTCGGGGGAATTTTACTTCCTTCGTAAACGTCGATGAAGCAACATGCGTTCTCCTTAAGCTAACGGACGACGATTTCGATTTTGCAGTAGCATTAGCAAATTCCCCGATTTTGCATGCGTGTTCAGTTTATTAAGGCGAAGTGCTTAGATTCCCCATCAAAGTAAAATACCTACCATCGGCGATGTCAACACGAGGGATACAAAACCATGAATGCGCGATTGCGTCACCAAGTGATTTCACATGTTGCTACCGTTCGTGATGTCATCACGAGAAATACCCCCGTATTCTAGAACGTCCCTTCACTCAACGCTTCACCTTCACTTGAGAAAGCCGATGGGAGTGCCGTCTTTAGGCACGGCATGTCACTGCATATCAGCGATAATCTGCTGGGATTCTTGAACAGCGCAGCGTTATTTTCAGCCGAGCGGTGGCGCAGTGCTCAACTCTGTCAAGTGAAGGGTCGAAGTCGATTCGAGGAGCGTTTTTGAATACGGGGGATAGTCTCTCGGTCGAAGGCAATGACCATTACTAGAAAAGCTAGACGACGCATCGCGGCTACCCTGAGGGCCAGCTCAAGAAGCCACCGGAAGTTACCCCACTTCTCCCGGAAGCTGCTGCTTAATGTTACGCTTCGCTGCTCTATACGACCTAAGCCGCTTTTGTGATCGTGTTCCGTGGGGATTCTTTAACGTAATTTATTGTGGTAGTTAGAGCAAGACGAAGATGCATGCGGGAACAACCGATGCGCAATTTTTTCGCTAAAAGAACATTTTATGTGCAAAATATGCTCACAAATGTCTGGCGCACCTTTATGTCGCACACATTTACCTCTGACGTCGCAGTTTTGCGCTGTTGATACGTCTTTTTTTTCTTCCTTTCTGAGGTGCGACGTCATCGTTTGCCTATAATGCGTAGAAGCACTTATCACTTCGCCCCTTGCTTGTGCTGGTGGTCCATGTGCCTCTCCAGTTTCGCCTTGGTGTGGAAAGGTTTGGCGTATATGCCGCCTTGTCTGCCAACGCGTAAGCCTGGGTAAACTTACAAAAAAAAAATGAAATTGATTGATTTGTGGGCTGTAACGTCCCAAAACCATCATTTGATTATGAGAGACGCCGTAGTGGAGGGCTCCGGAAGTTTTGACCACCTGGGGTTCTTTAACGTGCACTCTGAGTACACGGGCCTACAACATTTCCGCCTCCATCGGAAATGCAGCTGCCGCAGCCGGGAATCGAACCCGCGACCTGCGGGTCAGCAGCCGAGTACTTAGCCACTAGACCACCACGGCGGGGCCAAAAAAAAAATGAAATTAGATGCATCAAATGTGTGCGAATGAGAAAAACATTTAGTTCAATGAATAAAAAAAAATAAAAGTGAGGTCAGTCTTTCCGTGCTTGCGTGACTTTCTTCTTTTTTTTTTCTAAGTACTGGATTTACATCAAACTTTATTTTTGCAGTTAGTTCATCTTACCGCTTTGCGAAATATTAATCGGAGAGTGACTTTACTACTTGTACCCAGCGAAGGAACCTTTCTATTTTCGAGGCAGCTTAAAAGTATACGCTTGAAATTTCAATTCATGGTGCGCTTCCAGTCAGTTACGCTCATACCATTTAGCCATGTTGTCTTGTTTGTTGCATGCAATGGCCACTTTGTTAGCTCTAATGTAAGATATTCTTTTCATTTTATCTACAAAGCCGAGAGCAGCTAAATGATAAGTGTACAGGGAGCTGCATTTAGAAAGATCGTCATGTTAAGTTACGAACGCTGCACACTTATTTTAATTAAAATGCTTGACACTCACAATGCAAAAAAAATGCGTTATGCTCAGAATAAGGATCTTGACAAGTAGTGCCTGCTGTAAACTAAGCAAGGCTGAAAATCGGAGCTAGCTAGCGGATCGAAAGGATGAAAGATTCTTGAACCGGCAGTGTCGATTGAGGCACTTTCGATGGCTTGCTTGAACATTGGCTCCATGCAGCACCATACCTGTTTATCTATGTATCATCGCTACAGTAAACTAAGCGCCATAAAAACAAATCTTCAAGCTTCAATTAGTGACAACTGACAAAAATGTGACCATTATACATTTGTGACAGCCTTCCAAGTTCAGCAGACATGCACGGGAAAAAAGTGGCTTGTTGAATTAACGATAACTACTAGAGTATAAATCAAGACACGAGTGCCCAAATCGGAACAGGCGCCTTATGTGCCTTGAAAAAGTTACTGTAGAATACCTCCTAATCATGATGGCGTAAAAGCGAAGCCATACAATTATGCTAGACCATCTTAAGAAACCTGAAAATTTGCATAACAAGGCATCTCGTTCATTTATGTTGTAGTGTGACTTCAATGAGCACGCATTTTTTTTTTTTTACTGACATCTCAAAACATTCATTTTCGCGAAACGCTTGTGAATGTCTGATCCAGTAATCTTGCTGCTCGCTGTCTCTGTAGTGTGACCCACCACGAAAGCGATGTGCGATGCAATTGCTCTACGCATCAACATGAAGCATAAAGGGGTTGGACTTGACAGCTTACTAAAGCATCAGCTTATGCAACTCTTGATATAATTCATGAGGTGTGCTGCCATCTCGATCGTATAACATGGCGTCTTAAAAAAATCAATGTTCTCCTTCGAATTCTAGGATGCCGCAAAGCTTTTCATGCTGCTAGACCACTTCGTGTTTTTTTTATTTTATATAGATTAGAACAAAGTAGCATCTGTATACCACCATATTTTTGTTAATAATAATAATAATAATAATAATAATAATAATAATAATAATAATAATAATAATAATAATAATAATAATAATAATAATAATAATAATAATAATAATAATAATAATAATAATAATAATAATAATAATAATAATAATAATAATAATAATAATAATCTTTATTGTCATCTTGAGTTTTACAAAACAAATAACAGGCCTGTCAAAGCCACACGGTGGCTTGGAGGACTTGGCCCGGCACATCGGCAAACGAGAGATGACATACATATTGAAAAGCTTTTCATGTAAACAATCAAAGAAAGAATATATGTAACTTATTTACGCTACATTTAAAC
This sequence comes from Rhipicephalus microplus, assembly GCF_043290135.1. Lineage (NCBI taxonomy): Eukaryota > Metazoa > Arthropoda > Arachnida > Ixodida > Ixodidae > Rhipicephalus > Rhipicephalus microplus. The sequence goes on from NW_027464935.1 coordinate 61,027, forward strand.
ACAATAACAATCAAGAATCAAATTAGCGGAAGCAATACTACATAAACAGCAGAAATGTGAGGGTAAATATTGAAAAAGTTTAAACAGATTTCACCCATAACGCGATAACTGATGCAGCATTAAAGAGACCTTAGGCTCTTTCGTAGACTGCATTTAGACGTTGCCGAGAAAACACTGTCGGGGATGTCATTAAAAACAGTAGGGACATAGACCTTTCTGGTAGCTTTGCCATATCGTGCTTTGACGAATGGTACAGAAAAGCGGGAAGATTTTCTAAATATACGAGGGGCAATGCATTCGTTTTTGAACTGAGAGTTGCAGAAATGCCGTAATACAACAGTTTGGTTAAAGGACACTTTGAAAGACGGCAGTCGAAGTGGAGAAAATAAATTTACATTGTCTGTTGAGGAACAATTGTACACAATGGATTTCAACATACTTTTTAAAATATTGTCAAGCCGACGCTGCCATCGCGAAGAACAGAAAGCAAATAAAGTGATGCCATATCGTAAGATACTATACGCAAGAGAAAGCATGATGGTCACTTTAACATTGGTGGGTGCAATTGATCTAATATTGAAGAGTAACCACGAGATATTTCGTAGTCTGTCACAAATGTAAGCCAAATGATCATTCCACGAGAAGTCGCTATCGAATAATAATAATAATAATAATAATAATAATAATAATAATAATAATAATAATAATAATAATAATAATAATAATAATAATAATAATAATAATAATAATAATAATAATAATAATAATATCATTGCTTTAACGTCCCCAAATCGTGATAAGAATATGAGATACGCTGTAGTGGTGGGCTCTGCAAATTTGAACATTTGGTGTTCTTACACGTTCGCATACATCGCGCAGCAGGCGGGCCTCTAGCATATGGCGCCATCGAACGGCGACCGTCGCTGTCGTGATCGAACCCGCAACATTCCGGTCAGCAGCCGAGCACTGTACTCGCCACGCCATGGCTGAGTACCTTCCGCGATTTCACTGCTTGAAGAACACTGACTTCTGTCACATTGTCGTGACGTGCGACAGCGCAGAGTGTGGGGCATCGGCATCGTGACAGAACAACATCGACACGACAGCGATGCCTGAACGCTAGGTTTGTTGGCCAACGCCAGTCCGTAACGAAAAAAAATTTGCCTCGTGAAACTTGCGCTTGTGAGGAAACGTGAATGTATTCGCCGTTTTGATGCGGTGCCAATGCTGTTGCACCTACGATGCCAACAACACCAGTGGAACGTCTCATAGGGCATCCGCCAGCACAGAATTACACTCGCAAAACCTGCATCAAGCCAATTAAATTTGCAACGTATTGCAACAGCAAAGGAGAGCACTCTTCCTTGCCTTCGAGTTAATGTTAAATTAACAGGTCATTCCTACTATACCAGCTGATCGTACCATCGCGTGACACGTTTTCCTTGACGACTTTCCTGATCACCTAGCGCAATATACACTGCTAAGTGTATACAGTATCCTAAAGTTAACTACAGGGGACCGTGGCGCGGCGATCGCTTGCCACCATGACAACAATCGATAGTACATGGACTTTCCTACTCTGTGTGCTTGCGGGTTTTGAACACGAATTTCGGCTTTGTTTATTGCAGTGTTTTGGTTCTGTTTCGAATAAAAGAACAAATCGTTTTGAACTTTGTGAACCGATTTCGATAGGTGAGGCTCAAAGGTTAAAGTGGTGAAGTGCAACTGCAGAACATTACCTAATTATCGTTTCGTAACAAAGTAGCTCCAAGTCACGCGAAGCCAAACAGAGCCGGAAGTACGAAGATTAACAAATCTATGTAGTACCCATCATTCCCGCACTCGCTGAAGCGCAATGCGTTACAGCTCTCATGGACACTAGCGCCAGAGTTTCCCTCCAGCGTATTGATAGAAAAACTTACTCTACATATAGCGTAGAGTTTTGCGTAGAGGACTTTAGCCTTCCATTCTTCTTGGGCGGTTGAATATGTGTTTCCTGTTCTTAAATCCGAAGCATTTCTTAGGGAACTTCGGCGACTTTGAGCATATCTATCTATCTATCTATCTATCTATCTATCTATCTATCTATCTATCTATCTATCTATCTATCTATCTATCTATCTATCTATCTATCTATCTATCTATCTATCTATCTATCTATCTATCTATCTATCTATCTATCTATCTATCTATCTATCTATCTATCTATCTATCTATCTATCTATCTATCTATCTATCTATCTATCTATCTATCTATCTATCTATCTATCTATCTATCTATCTATCTATCTATCTATCTATCTATCTAGCAGCCTACGACTTTTAGCCCTCCTGCCCGTTTCGATAATGGTATCGATAGCAAACTTGGTATGGTATAACATGACTGTGTAAAAAACATATTTGACTAGTCATAACATGAAAATCATGACCTGTATGTCATGAAAGTCATGATTGACATTTCATGGTCCTGAAGCTCTTGCAGTGGTTTCGTTCACATGACATGCTGAAACACTGGTGTGGTATGGCATGATTGCATGGCGAACGCAAGCGACAGACCCTAACATGAAAACCATGGCATGCGTGTCCTGTAACAACATGACTACATGTCATGCTCATGATGCGCTCGCGGTCGTTTCGCTAGCGTCACATATACCAAATTTGGTATTACAGTACGTGAATGGATGACGAAGGTATGTGACTGGTGCAAACATGATAATCATGAGATGTGTGTCATGTAACAGCATCACTACATGCCCCGCTCATGATGCGCTGGCTGCCGTTTCGCCAGCTACACTTATACCAAATTTGGTATTACGGGACATGAATGGATGACGAAAGTATGACACTGGTTCAAACATAATAAACATGTGATGCGTGTAATGTAACAACATGACTACATGCTACGCTCATGATGCGCTCGCGGCCGTTTCGCTAGCTTCACAAGTACCAAAATCGGTATTACGTGTCGTGAACAGACAGGACAGGTAAATGACACATCCAAACATGATAATCACGACATTCGTGTCATGTAATTACATGACTAAATGACACACTCATGATGCACTCGCGGCCGTTTTGCTAGCTGCACATATGCCAAATTTGGTATTACGTGACGCCAATCGTTGACAAAGGTATGTGACTGGTGCAAACATAATTGTCATAAGATGCGTGTCATATGAGAGCATGACTACATGCCACAGTCAAGGCGCCAATACATTTCTACGTGACGCGGTGCGTGTGCTCGCCGGCGTTCATTTCGTCGCGTCACGCCGGCCTTGACACGCCATGCGCCGGTGATGCCATACGCTCGCAGGCACGGAGGAAGGAAAGGTAGGAGAGACCCTGACGTCACTCGTTGTGAAGCCACGATGAAGTCGGAATTCAGCCATATTGACTGGGCAAATTCTCCTCTCTTGTTTACATCCGAATGTAAAGCAGAAGGCACGACTCTTTCTCCGGCTCGGAAAGCACGTGAGCTGCGCAGCGCGCGTGTCGTGAGGATCCGAAATTAATGGAACAAGGGCTCAACACTCTGGGCCAGTGTGACACCTTCGACTAAATTATTTCGTCCGAGTATTAACAGCGAGTAGCAGCTCACCGACAACGAAGCACGTACAAGAGAACGCGCGCTAGATGTGCTGACAACGGCGAGTGTTTTCACGTCATTAATTCTGGCACTGTGCAGACAACACGGTCAGTCATGCGCCTTCCACGGTTGCATTCCGCCACTCGGCCGACGCAGCATCCGGCCACTGAGTCCGTGTTCTGCGTGAAACTCACCGGCGTCAGCGTTCTGTGACCGTAGTAACTTCGAGCACGGTGCAAGTGACACTTGAATGCGGTTGCTCTAACGTTGAGATTACAATGCTGAGAGCGAGTACAACAACCGGGACATGAAATGTATTTTATTATGCACATGCAAGATGTAGCTGTACACACACCGAACACGAAACTACGTATGGGCACATGATCCACATTGAATCTTGCTGGGCACAACAGTTTAGACCGTTGCCACAAGCAGGAGCGCTGCCCAACCGTCACTGACCTGCAAGACGTTCGTCGTCGTTCCGCTTCGTCATGGTGCCCAACGAAATTTCGCTGTACACTAATTGCTTCATCCGCGTCATCCGCTGCACGACACATAGATATGCACTCGTTATACGCACTGTTGAAACCCCGTGATGGACAAAAGGATTTGTAAACGTTGCTAAGAGTACACTAACTGCCAGAACACTGCGTAACCAATAATGCGGCGCGGAGCACGGATATTGTCCGCCACGGCTGAGCACGAGACCTGGGGAGGCACACATGCCGCTGCAAGCCGCGGCCTCTCACTGCTACACCAGCTCTACTGTGTAACACGTAACCATAGAAACACCACCATTGTGCCCAGTGAATATGGCCGCCATGATGTTATTTCCTCCAAAATTTTTACGTAGCGTGCCGGCTTGGCATGCCCTCTCCTATCTTTCCTTGCTCCGTGCTCGCAGCCGAGCAGTGAGCTGCGTTAATTCATTTGACGCATGCGCGTTTCAGCGCGTCCAGCGTCCCTCCGGCAGGAAAAGAGGGCGACGCAGTGTTGTCTGGGTAACGCATCAGCGCGAAATGCAGAATGTCGCATTTCGCGTCGGTTGCCGTCGGGCCACGCCGACGAACTCTGGTCGCGCTTGGCGTCAAGACTATATAGTGCTCGAGTTTTGCTAACGTGGCATCGCTGTGCCCAGAGTGTGCGCGCGTCAACGCTACATTTGAGTATATTGGACGCTTCATGATGCGCTCGCAGCTATTTTACTGGCTCCTCATATACCATACTTGGTGTTACGCGACGGCAATGGATGACGAAATGAATGCGACGGCAATAGATGACGCCACCTGTACCTGATGGCGATTACATGGTGGCACCAATTCATGCCGTCATGCTTACGCATGACGTCGCTCTTCCGCACACCATTTTGACGATTGTTGAAAACCGCACATGCCTTCCTATTGTCGATTTCGCCCTCACTGCCCGAATTCTTTCCCAAGGTATTTCCCGGGCCGAAATTACTGCCCTACAAGACCATACGGTTGAGCCCTTCAAAGAGGGTGATTGCTGCACCTCAGACCATGACCCAACTCTATCACCTTCATCGGGCGTCGATGTTGACCACATGGTATCATCAGACCTCGCTCCTGATCAAGCGGAAACCCTCCGTCACGTCCTGGAGTCCTATAGTGACATTTTCGGCTTCGCCAGCACGGCCTTAAGCTGAACGAGTGTTTTTGCTCACCGCATCAATACTGGTGACGCGAGTCCCATTCACCGACGTCCATACCCTGTTTCCGCGTCCGAGAGAACATTCATGCAACATGAAGTCGAAAAGATGCTTGCAAAACACATAATCGAACCCTCGTGTAGCCCCTGGGCTTCTCTTGTCGTCCTGATCAGAAAGAAGGGTGGAACATGGCGCTTTTGTGTACATTATCGGCATCTCAACAAAATTACGAAGATTTTTACCCGTTGCCTAGAATCGACGATGCCTTAGACTGCCTTTATGGTGCTACGTATTTTTCCACTGTCGACCTTCAATATGGCTATTGGCAGATTGCTGTAGATGAGATGGACCGCGAGAAGACCGCATTCGTCACTCCTGACGGTCTTTATCATTTCAAAGTTATGCCTTTCGATCTCTGTAATTCGCCGGCCGCATTTGAAAGAATGATGGACTCATTGCTCCGAGGGTTTAAATGGTCAACCTGCTTATGTTATTTAGACGACGTTATTGTTTTCTCGCCCACATCCCACTCCCATCTCGATGGTTTTTGGCGATTCTTGGAGTTTTTTGTCGAGGCGGACTTCAATTGAACTCTTCGAAATGTCATTTGCTCGTCGTCAAATAGCCATACTTGGCCACCTCGTCGATGCCGCAGGAGTCCGCCTGGATCCGGAGAAAATTCGCGCTGTCACGGACTTTCCTATTCCGAAGTCAACAAAGGACGTTCGTAGTTTTGTGGGCTTGTGCTCCTACTTTCGACGCTTTGTTAAGGACTTCGCCATCATTGCACGCCCACTCACAAACCTCCTGAAGAACGACACCCCATTTTTCTGGGGTGCTGATCAAGCCTCATCTTTTTCCCAGCTCCCGACCCTCCTTACATCACCACCGATTTTAGCTCATTTCGATCTATGAGCTCCAACTGAGGTGCGCACTGGCGCTAGTGGGCACGCATAGGAGCAATGCTATTGCAACACAAACGCGGACATGACCGTGTTATAGCATATGCAAGCCGAGCGCAACTATTCAATCATGGAGCGTGAGTGTCTCGCTCTCGTGTGGGCAGTCGCCAAGTTTCGCCCACACTTATACGGGTGTCCATTCCGAGTAGTCACCGATCACCACGCGCTCTGCTGGCTGGCCTCACTCAAGGATCCCACAGGACGCCTCGCTCGTTGGTCCCTACGTGTACAAGAATACACGTTCGCCGTAACGTACAAAACAGGGTGGTTGCATCTAGATGCGGATTTTTTATCACGCTACTGTGTGGAAGAAGCTGTCTATACTGACACCGTTCCAGACCTTCTGTCTGTGACGCAGCTACTCAACCTTGGCCACGAACAACGCCGGGATGTTTCCCTGCGAACCATCATTGACAAGCTTGAGTCATGGCCTCGCGACGCATCTCTACAAATGTTCCTGGTAAAAGACGGGATCCTGTATCGCCGTAACCTCGATTGATACGGCCATGACTTACTCCCCGTCATACCAACACATCTTCCTTCGACTGTCCTCAACCAGCTTCATTACGCTCCTTTGGCGGGCCACTTGGGCATCTCTCGCACATACGACCATGTACGTCGTTTCTTTTGGCCTGGTCTTGCCCGTGTTGTTCAACGCTACGTCGCCACTTGTGTGCCCTGCCAGTGCTGCAAAAAGCCATCCTCCCTACTAGCTGGATTCCTTCAGCCGATCAACATTCCCACTGAACCTTTTTTTTCGGGGGGGGGGGGGGTTGGCCTGGACCTGCTTGGCCTATTCCCGATCTCCAGCTCAGGCAACAATTGGATTGCTGTCGCCACTGACTATCCGACACGGTACGCTATCACACGAGCACTTCTGACGAGTTTCGCAACCAATGTGGCGGGCTTTCAGGGATATGATATTATTTTAGTACACGGAGCTCCACGCCAACTTCTCACTGACCGGGGCCGGACATTCCTATCAGCTGTCGTTGATGAAATCCTGCGCTCTTGCTCTGCCAAGCACACCTTTGCCACTTGGTACCGTCCGCAAACGAACGGTGTTACGGAGCGCCCCAACCGCACCATAACCGACATGCTTTCTAAATACGTAGCGGCCGACCACCAGGACTGGGACGTTCATTTGCCATTTGTGACGTTCGCATATAATTCGTCACGTCACGACACTGTCGGCTATTCGCCTTTGTATCTTCTATACGGCCGAGAACCCGCCCTACACTCTGACACCTTGCTGCCCTCGGGCACTGAGTATGCCGGTGAAGCCATCGCGCGAGCATACCACTCACGCCAACTCGCCCGCAGCCGTCTGCAGGCCTCACAAGAGCACCAAAGAGAGCTCTACGATTCCCATCATCGAAACGTGCACATTTAACTGGGTTCCCTTGTCCTTCTATGGTCCCCCTCTCAGCGTGTAGGTCTTTCTGAAAAACTGCTGTCACGCTACACTGAACCATACCGCGTCGTTCGCCAGGTGACTGACGTTACATACGAGATCGTTCCAGCCGATTCAACGTCATGATCGTCAGCTTTGAGCGACATCGTGCACATAGCTCGACTCAAGCCTTATCACCCTCCTTCTACCGCATCCAAGTAGCTTAAGCACCGAGACGGTGCTTCTACCGCCGGGGTGTTATGATACACAACAGCCGGCACAGCCTTGCTGCATGAAAGACAAAGACGACGTCAGTTACTGGTTGTTAATAAGCTGTCGCCATCTTGTTCGCCAAGCACGGTCCATCGTATATAACTTAATAAATAAGTTACTCGTAACAATATGTCTGGTGCAGCATGATAATCCTGACACATGTGTCATGTGAGAGTATGACAGCATACCACGCTCATAGCGTGGTCGCGGTCGTTTCGCTAGCTCCACACATACTAAATTTGGTATCACGTAACGTGAATAGATGACGAAGGTAAAAGACACATCCAAACATGATAATCATCACGCGGAAGTTATGTACGGCATTATTTACCTCCAATTCATAACATTGTGCCAATTTTAAAGTGACATATCAACATTTCTCATTCGTGTTTCTCATATCATCGATTCCCACTGTATGTAGGATCTGCCAATTTTTAGCGCTTTTCAAATAAACACCATGAACAGTTGTCTTGTATATCCAAAGCCTCAGATAAAAACCGAGCGCGTCTATTAAAATCATTTCTAAATAGCTCAATAGAAATCTATGACTGCCATAATCATACACAATATGCGAACGAAATTGACAACAGTACTTGTATTCTTTTTGGAGTGTATGTAGAGTCAAATATGGAAGACAATGAATTATCGCTTCATCACACAGAACATTAGTCACAAGGCATAGTTGATAAGGCCTTGTAGTTTATGAGCGACACATCCGTGCAGGAGTGGCAGGAACGGCATACTGCTCTCCCATAGTACAGTACCTAGTACTCTAAATTGTTAACCACTTTTTCTAAACACGTACACAGGCCTCATGCCCACGCGCGGCTTGCGCTGGCCCATAGTACACTACCAAGTATTCTGAATCGTCAACGACTTTATCAAGACATACTCTCCCACCGTACTCTCGTCGAACATTTGTTCTAAACACAGGTTGAACTTGGTCGCAGCTAACTGTAGTTCTGGGGCAGCGAAACACTTCAACATCTTCCGTCACTCTGCTTTAGTGTCTCGAATGAGAGCAACTCATTGCAACCTTACAGGGCGTTACATCCGCGCCTAATCAATCAAGCATACTTGCCGCAGTAATTCTCAAGTGATCTGAGCGCTGCATTGAAATGCGGCCACGGTGACAAGGTTTCAACTCGGGACATTCGTGTCAGCAGCCGAGCAACTGTAACCACAGTGGTATCCTTTGCTCTTCGAAATGCGAATGTATTTCTTAGTCGGGTTATGTCAGGCGTCCGTTGGAATCCGACCACCACCCTCTCCCATCGCAACAGTTAGGTCACACGCATCTCTAGCAACCGGAGCCCCCCTCCCCCCCATCATGTCACCCACCTCCTTGACTTGAACGTGACTTGCAACCGCCTCAACGCAGTGCGCTTGAAACGCGTTTGTAGCGTTTGTGCTGCCAGCGTTTGTGCGACGTTTGTGTTGATAACACGGCGACATTATGGCGTGTGGTTGGTGGAGTACATGCGGACAAATTACTCTATATGCAGTGCGCCTCCGCGGAGTCCGACAAGTGTCCGACCACCATTCACGGACGTTGCATTGATCTCGCCTTTACACGAATCTGTGGCGTGCGCATTCTTCTCAAAGAGCCTTTGAGTATACACTTTAGCGACCACAAGGCTCAGATTATGGCCGTCAGATACAATGGCAACTCACAGGGGCTAATGAATGTGTAAATAGATGGTTATAATACAAATCCCCATCGTCTCATTGATTTAGGCCATTAAAATTACTACGCCATGTACTCTCGGCACAAGAAATGCATTCACATCTCTTCACGATTCTCTTCGAGGAGTTGGGGACAATTTTTTTTAAGGCGATAGCCTTAGATGCCTCATCCAACGTAGTAATTTCCAGCGTACCATGTCGGCGTTCCGCGTCGGCGTAAGAATGAGTCATAGAAAAAAATTGTCATGGCGTGACCCCGTCATGATGCAAAATATTGTCATCGCGTTGATCACGTCACAATGAGATGTCCTCGCACGATGACGATTTTTTTTCATGTGAGGCCGTGATGACCTCGCAATTACGTCATTGCAACCAACGCCGCATGACACCGTCATCACACATCATCCCTCGGTCAAACGTGGCCGCATGTTTAGGGCAGTGCAAAACTACATGCTTCCGATCTCGAAGGTAATACAAGACCGCATTAGCTCCTGAAAGGTTTCGTAGGATGGCGGCGCAGGAACAATTCAATCAGGGAGATGAAAGAGGTGGCTTTTACCTCCAAGTCGTCTAAGCTACGTGCATGCATATAGGGTTCTGTCAGTTTTGGGCGCACGCATAAGAAAAGGTATAAACTATATTACAGCTATCTATCTCAATTCTTATTCTAATAATAGGATTGTCAATTTCTCCGTAAATGCGTATGCAAATTGGGAGGCGCCGGCGCCCCTATATATATATGTCAGAACAAGATCCAGATGTTTCTCTAGTGCAAAATGGGGTAAAACAAAGTTAATATAGATGGTGCCAATGTGTTATGCAAGTGCATCTTAGGCTTCCACAAGCGCTTAGGCACAGTTTTGTGTACGTGTTACGAGGCATCGGTCACAAATAATCAATCGTGACTTTTAATAAATCGTCAAAATATAAAGTAGGCAGAGGCTACATAACATAGTAACTTTAATTAACTCTAAATAATACGTAAATTTGATAAAAGCCGTGCGTCATTGCGCCAACGTCAAAGGTATGTATTTCTTGTAGATGACTTCTAGTCAGCGGGGTGCTTATGATGAAGATCTTCACTAAGCTGAAATTTGTAAGCATAATTTTCTAGTATCCTTTACTATGCCATATATGGATGCCATTGCGGGTTGCTGTTTACTAAGCTGTCATTATTTCTTCCAGCTGGCGTGCACGAAACAGGACGAGCGATACAGCTTGCCACAACACAGGTATGTCATCTTCGGTTCCTAGCCTGAAAATAACACTCAATAGGTTGAAAATACTCTACCGTAAAAGTAGTTTTTAGGGGCAAAACTCCTAAAGGCGTGGGTCTGTCCATCCTTTGTATGTTGGTAAGGGACCGCCTATAGTTTCACCTTTGCCAACTGTCCACTATGTTTTTGCAAACATCCCACTATATACGCCCAGTTACCGATCCACCACTTCACCGACGTATAGCTACCACTTACAGTCATGCTTGTTTGATAAATATATACAGTGTTTGTCAAGTCTTTGATTATGCAGTGGGCGGTATTCTTGTATGGTTCACAATTTAATAATAAAACCCTCCAGTGCTTCGCCATACTCATTATCATTCACTGCGTGGATATGCAGGGATTCTATTTCATAAAAAAGTTACTGCTTCTAAAACAAACGTACTGCTTAATGCTTATGAGTCTGAAATAGGGATCTTTTTTTATTAATCTAAGCTTCAGAACAACGAATTAGTCGTGATGTGTCTAAGTCTGACAGAAAGTGTGTCAGCCTCTCAGCTACCTTGGATAACGTAACAGGCTATTTTGTATGCATTTAGTTGTGCACGTGCGCACGTACATAATACATATTCGGTATTTTTTATTAGAGCCCGTAAGGACAGATGCATCAAAAAAAAAAAGATGTTTATTTTAAGCCATACATCTCAAACGAACACCTCAAAACGAAACTTTCTTGTCCTCTGTTTTGAAACACTGGTATTATGAAGGAATGGTGTTACTTTAGGTGGTCACTGATTCAACTTAGGTAACTGCTTAGCTGTAACCGTGGTGTTAAAGACGATACACTTACGAGCCATATTTGACACGTCCGTTGTGTAAATGGTTTTATTTGCCTTCTAACTATAATGTGTGTACGTGACTGTTACTGCTAGTTGTAAATGAGAAGAGACTTTCCTACGCGTATCCTCTTACGCTGCACGGACATTCTTCGGTGATAGTGAACCATGTCAAATGCAGCTGCCCTCGACATATTGTGAACGCAAAAAAACAACAATCATTGGAGTATTGATGGATTGCTTGCACCTGAAAACATCCTTGAGGTAGACAGAATGACACGAGGGAAACGCAGGAATGTTAACCAGAATTGTAGCATCCGGAATCCTACCCTGCACTGAGGGAGGGGGGGGGGAAGTAAAGAGGAAAAAATAAGAGAAGGAAAGCTAGTTGAGAAGTAGACGCGCAAAAAAAAAAGTGGCGTTATAGTCTACTGAATAGCCCACTACCACGCCAGAACTTCAACAAGGCCTTGACTGATTTTCTGTGCGCACGCAGATCATGTCAGCATTCGAGCACTGACTGCGCTGACAAGGGTCTGTCGTCAAGACGGGCTAACAGCAGCCTGCGTGCACTGTAGCAAGGGCAGTGACAAAGAACGTGCTCTATCTTTTCATCACGGCCGCAATGATCGCAAGGAGCACAGTCTTCCATGCCGATTCAGAAGACACTAAAATTTGTGACAGCGACACAAAGCCACAGTCTGTAAAGCACCGTTGTCTCAAGTCCAGAGTGTCCAGATGGAGGCCGAAGTCGACGAGAATAGTTGAGCATGTGCCGTAAACTTGCTGTGCTTCACGGGGATCTTACATCTTCGTTAGCAATGTGTCGTATTTCAATGGCAGCAGCAATGCTTGAGAATGGGATCGATTCTTATACACCGTCTTCGTGTGCCGACCGAGCAGCTACATCGGTATGTTCGTTGCCCAATATGCCGCAGTGACTCGGAAGCCACCCAAGTTGCGATTTCGCGTCGTTCAACAAAGAGATAGTGCAGTAGCTCTCTTATTTCCAGCTCTAGTCGTTCATGAGGTCTCCAGCGTAAAGCGAATACCAAACACATTTTTGCTGCATTGGAGTAAATATCCTCGAAGAACTCTTTTTGAAAACTGACCTCTTTCCTTGTGCAAAGCTACAGGCACTTGTGAACTTTGTATTAGAACTTTTTTTAGTCTTGTGAATGCGGGGATACTTTCTGAAACTCTACTTATCAAACTGAGTCATCTATCAGTAGCGGGGAGTACATTGCCTTCACATTGAGCACCGTAAACTTCCTTTGAATCACAAGAGCGGTTGTGTTAGACCAGGCTTTATGCATCTTCCACACATCATAATTACTCAAATACCATATGATTCATGTGAACATGTTACATAAATGGTAAATAACTGTTTTGAGTTTTGTTATTAAGCGATTACAACTCAATCACTAGAAAGTAAAGTCATAAGAAATATTAGTATGTTGAAACTTTTGGTATGCATGTGAAACTTCTAGAAAATATAGCCATGGATTTTACGCATTGCCAATGATGTCGTGATCTTCCTGAACAAAACACGATTCTGGTGAGCTGCAACTGTATATCTTGTGCAGGAAACAGTTTGTATGTGAAACTTTCAATGTAACCCTGTGGAGCAGCATCGGCGAAGTAATTCCTGTTAGGACTTGTATTATAATTGACAATTTAGTTCATGTTATTGTTTGTATGGAAATTGTACCAATTCATGTATGTATCCCTTTTATGCTCCCCTTACACAATGCCCTGTTGGGTCTGTAAGATATTTTGAATGAATGAATAAATAAATAAATAAATAAATAATGTGTCATAGGAGATACGCCTCTATTGAGACATTTGTTCTTTGTGCATCAATTTCATACAATCTTGACTAGACAGAATAGCGTACGTGTCAACGTTCTATTTCAAAGTAAACTGCTGCATGCTAAGTGTCAACATCTTCGTTATTATCTTTACAGGCTTCAGATTGCAGATTGCTGTTTCTTTTTCTACGGGGTCGCTTTTGTACTTCAGTAATCGTTCTTTTTTTTTTCTTGCACTGCAGAAGTTACGGAATTGGAGCAGCCGATGTGATTAACTTCCGAAACTTCTGTGAATGCACGAACCTTTTTGGAAGTGCATTTGAAAACTGAAATTACTTCGCGATTTTACTGTTTGACTTCCGCGTACTCATGTCTGATGTGAACACAGTTAGCACAAGCATGACTAGACAGCGAATTTTCTATTTACTACTACGTGTACTCCATGTCTAGCTACACAAAGTGAAGGTGTGTAGAAAACTGATGCAGAACAATCGGCTTCATAGAGTTAAAGATAGTATAGCACAGAAATAATACTAAGTTTTATTTGCTTCATACCACTCGTTCTTATTAGGACAGCCACAGCATGCGATCACCCTTAACTCTAGTACATCAGCACATTCAAATATACTTTTTATTTTCTTTCGAATAAACGACCCACTGACGCGGATCTCCATACGCTGCCGATTCCGATTAGCTCGTTCAACATATTCAGAATGACGATTCGCACCGCGCCACGTATGGCGGTGAAGTTCAGCTGTTTATTCAGAAATATCCCCACTTCGAGAGCGAGCGAACAGGCAACTATACTTCGAAAGAATCTATAATAAAGACGCAAAAATCGTCACGCTCGGCATCCGGGTTTCTGAAATCGCGAGCGCCAGTTGGCCGACGCCGGCGCGGGGATATCACCGATTCGGCAAACGCGAAAAACGCCGCCCCGTTACGATTGGTTCGAAGCGTTTCTTTCTTTCTTTCTTTATTTCTCGTTTTCGAGGATTCTTTGAGTGCAGCAGCAGGAGAGTGCGCTCATGCGCGCCACACCCCTGCTTTTCCCAACACTTTTTCCCCACCTACCCCTTTTTACCCTGCTGCTTCTACCCCCTCCCCCCCCTAGTCTCACCCCTAAAAAAACTAAACGTGGTGCCTCCAAACTCGCGCATCTACGCAGAATCATTCGTTTCACCTTCTTTCCTTTTCCCCTACGAGTTCCAAGAGAGAGAGAGAGAAAGAGAAATTTAACAGCGTGAAAAAAAAAAAACTCAGAAACTGAACAAAACGAATATCGCGCGGGTGTTTAGATTCGACATCCAAAAAGAACAAAATCGTAGATTTAGCATCTGAAAACCCGAATTTCGAATCGCCACTCGGTGCGAGAATCGGTAGGGGAGAAAGAAAATGTTGCAATGGAGTCCCTGAATTGGGAAAGGGAAGATTTTAGGGAAGAAAAGGTTTACAAGGCTAGGGAGTACTTCCCGAAAAGTATAGACACGTCGAAAGACACCGGTAGGTACCGCCCGCGTATAGCGTTTAGCGGAGGTTGTTCCCCTGTACACGGCAACGTTTTTGCGACGAATCAACGCTTGACGCGGCAGACTGCGCATTTCAGATGCTCTCTCTCTCTCTATTTCTCTCTCTCCAATTTTTCCAATTTTTGTCCTGTGATGGATGTTTTCCTCGGACTTGTAACCTCCCGGATACAAGCAGTAAAACATCGAATGGTGTACGTGAACTTTTTATATCGCCATTTTTATTCTGACGTGAGGGTTGATTGCCAAGGCGCCGTGCCACGACACGCTAATGTTCATATTTCGAGGTAAAAAAAATTAAATAAATAATTTAAAATAAAAATTAGGCACAAATACTCGAGAAAGGCGGTTATTGAACAGAGACACGTGAACCGACGGGAAAACAACCTATCCCGACGTGGTTCGATGACTTGTGACAGCCAGAATTTGTGACAAGGATGCGGAAATGAAGGAAGGTGGTAGCAAAATATAAGCGACAAACGAAATTCCGCCAAAAATGAACGACACTATTATTCCTAATGTTGGGACACGCCCTGTCCCTGCAACTGCGTGACGTTTCATATCTGTTTTCTTTCACCCGAGAAAGGGTTACAACACCCTATTCCTTTTGCGTTGCATCGTTTTTTTTTTTAGCTATCTTCATCCCGTCCTCCGCAGACTGCATGACGTCATTCCGGGAATGACGTAATCCATAACGAAGGGGCTCTCCTTGGCCTGCCTAATCTGCACTGTTTCGATTAAAAGAGTGCATGCAGGGCTTTTTTGGTGTACGTCGTGTTTGGCTGAGTTCGTACTTTTTTTTTTGTTTCGTAGCAAAATTTTTTAGCCGTTTTCACTGCTTGACATTTCGGAAAATGAGAACCCGTAATCAACGAGGAAGAATTAAGAAAATGAAAAAAAAGGCACGTTGCTGACGGATCCATAAAAGGGCAATGACCAGACTCCTGACTCATGTCTGACGCGTGGCAGCCATATTCCTGGATTTTGTATTTTTCTACGTGAAAAGGGTTGGAGGTTATCCAAAGGAGCAATGAACACTACGTTATCGTTTCGATACCTCTTTTTTATATTGCACAGTGCTTTACTACATGCATTAATTTTAGACACTGCTCAAGGAAGGCAGGCGTCGAGGAGTAGATATGAAGGTTCAGCCATGGTCTCGAAATATTCTCGCCTTTCATGACCCCTGATACAACCGCGATGAACGCGGCCGGTATGTTCCCTTTGTTCCTTCTTTCGCCTTCATTTTGTAACTTACGTGAGCGGAAAGAAAGCTGTGGAAGCACCTTCCATACGTAAGTAACTCGTTGAAATTGGAATAAGACTGCTCGATTTCCTCAAGACAAGACTCGATCGTCTCCGATAGGCAGCTGTATTGGTTACTCTTGTCATCGGGAAGACAAAAGGTGGACTAAAGATATCCGACAAACTAGTATATTTTTATTGTTGTTTATTTGGTATCTGAACCGTTTCTGTGCCATTTCTGTCGGGATTACAGTACCGGGCTTGGAGGCGGAATGGTGTAAATAAACTGCTTCAGAAGTTTAATAAAACCCACAAAAGGCCATAAAATTCAGCTATGCCTCAATAGATACAATATATGGCTAAAAGCGTTCCACAACAGCACTATAGTCCTACAAAAAAAAAAGAAATTGCAATAGTGGCGTCCGGGTAGGTAAAGGTGTTCACCTACTAAATGTCGTTTCACAGAGTGTCCCACACGAGGCATGTGTTTGATAGTCAAGTTGCTGCTATGAATTGCAGAGGAATTATCTATTTCGGGCCAAATTGAGTATGCTGGCTGAATAGGACTGAGTGTTCTCCTCACAGCCTACTTGCACACTGAAGCGCAAGATTGCAAACTGCGGGACAGCGTAAAACACAGGAAACAGTTGCGCTCGCTCTCATTGTTTCGCAATGTGGTTCCCTGGCCAGTAGCTTAATATGTTCTGCCATCATGTCCGTGAACAAGCTAATCCCCGTAAGAGCCATGTCACTTGTACAAATCACAGAAAAAATAAGCAATTGATCAGCTTTGCTCCTTAAATAGTGCGGTAGAACATCATAGGCGAAATTCTACACGACGCTAAAGTGTTAATTCAGCTACTAAGTAAAGTGCTATTTCGGGCAACATTTTTTTTCTGTTTATGAATACTGTGCGTTGCTCTCGTATGACGGTTACGGCTTTCGGCTACTGAACTAAAGGTAGCAAATTATTTCCCAGTGGTGGGAGTCGCATTTCGATGCGCATGCTCGCGTCTGGTGCGAACTACCGTTTTCCTCGTTATCAGTGACCTTGTTATCAGTCACCGCATCATTCACCTACCTTTCTCGTCCATGCCATGAAACAGTGCTCTTCTCATATTTCACAGTTATCCGTTGCTATTATTGTACGAGCGAAGGTAATATGTTCACACAAAACATTAAATTTAGCATGATTGTTGTTCTACAAGATATTCTGGCTCAACTGTGTTGTATAGTTCCTATATTAAACTTTACATAATTAGAGACTTTTTTCACAAATAAGACATCAGAAAATGATTTATTTTATAGCTTACTCAAAATATACTGCTGAAACACCACTTCAATTCTCTTGGGGCGCAGTAAATTATGTTTAAGAATGACTTTTTACCTATAGTTTTAAAACAGCACACGTGTAATGTGTTACTTCTTCTCGTACCATTCTTGCGATGTTTCCACTTGGTAAATCTGGAACCACGCATCCCCGCCAACATGAACAATCATGTCTGATCATCCTCCCTACCGCCATTTTTAACAAAATCTGAACTCGGCGAGAAGCTCCACTTTCACAGTACAGTTCGAATGTGTAGCGTATAATGGCCATATGATGCTCTCGGTTACTTACACAATGACTATCCTAAAGCGCCGTAATAACCGGTACTGAGCAATTTGAAACTTCCTCAACCAACAGCTTACCTTTCAATGATCAAGGTGATGCCCCTATTTGTCCTTAATAAGACAAACTTCTGGCTTAGTTTAGTTTGCCGAGAAGCATGGGATTCACCATGGGTCATATGATACACTTCCGAGAACATCATGGAACACTTTATTTACGAGTATTTTCGCACTATACCTTTTAAAAGAATACTGACACGACTCTTTACCATTGTAGTTTGGTCGCACGCCCGCGTTGTGTGTGTGTGTGTGTGTGTGTGTGTGTGTGTGTGTGTGTGTGTGTGTGTGTGTGTGTGTGTGTGTGTGTGTGTGTGTGTGCGTGCGTGCGTGCGTGCGTGCGCGCGCGCGCGCGTATGTTGTAGAGGACCTGATCAATGTACTGGCAGACATTAGTGTGGCCTGCAAAGTTAATTACTGCATTTCTTGAGATCTAGTTTCGGCTCCTCGTGTATCCGGACCTCACAACGTGGCGTAGGCTTACTGTCTCGCGACGCAAGTTATCGTGCCGTTTCCACGGCCGCTGCACTCCGAGACTCCGTTGGTCACGCAGACGCGGTCATTTTACGTGTCCTGGTTCTTGACATCTGCAGAAAGAGTTATACTTGTGCCTGAAGTCACCTGAATTTATAGATTATTCGGACGTCAGCCTGTAGTGTCGAGGTCATTACGCGCTCAGTGCGAAAATTGACGTCATTGTCAAAATAAAACGACGTTTTAGCATTTCTCGAGCTTCTCATTAGCCATCTCAGCACACAGAAGAGGTGCCTCGAGGAGTCAAGTGAGCTTCGAAAATTGGTTTCGGTTGTGCTTCGTTAATATTGTAGATATTTAAAGTTGATATCGCCAGTGAACCGCAACACACTTCTCACGTACATGCAAATTAGGTACCGGTGCATGCGCATGGTTTCAAAACTCGCGGAATATTTTTCTTGGCGATCAAGAGAAAGCTATGAGGGCGGATTTCGTAAACATGTTCTCCTATACGAAGTATAATCTGGATTCGTGTACGTTTATTACCGTTGTGTAAAGTCATGGCGGTGATTCATAATCGATTATAATAATTTGATTTGTCTGCTTAGGTAGCCATACCTGGGGAAAAGCTCATCCTAATTTTTTAGGTGACTAGCAGGCGACATTTCCCATTTGAAATACATGTAAAGAGTGTGAAATTCGCAAGTGGGCCGAAACGCGCGGTAGTAGCGTGTAAATTAAAACAAGAACAAATAACTCACTGGCGTGTGGTGCGTCAATTTTCCCAATAACTTATTATAAAAAATGCAGCAATCTCGATGTTGTTTATTTCTCATAAAAACGCCCGAATGCCATCGTTGTACTACGTTCCGTAATAGGTAACACAGGTGTGACGGGATTTTGTAGCCTTCGATCGCTTCCTTACCCAGAAATACGCTCGAGCATAAAGAAGCGAGTAAAAAAAGAAACCTGAAATTTCACGCCTCTGATAAATGACAACATAAAGAGGGGGTTACAGGTAATTGAATAATTGGGGGTGTTTAATGTACCAAAACCAACATACGATTGTCAGAGACGCAGTAGTGGACGTCTCCGGAAAACACTACCACCTGGGATTTTGTAATGTGCACCTAAATCTAGGCAAACTATGCGGACGTCCGGTTAGCTACACTGCAGTCGAGAAAGAGTAATGACTTAAACGAGAAACAGGGTATAAAACAAGGCATAAATTGCGAGTGCACTCGGAGGACCACATAGAAGTGGTCAATAGAGCCCTCGCAAAGCTTTCACTATCTCCTGCACCAATGACGCAAGCTGGCCATAGTACCTTGGACCAATCGATTTAACACCATCATGAAAGAAGACTTAAATAATCATATACCTAATATTCCTAATGACTTGGAAGTACTCAAAACATACGATTACTGATATTTGTCTCGGCCTCTTAATATCTGCCGTCAAACAGCGCCGGCAAAAGCAAGAGACCAGACGAGAAGGAACGGCCCACGTGAAGGGCTCACATAGTGAGGACCTCCAAAGGCTTCTTCTGGGGCTCGACGGCGACATTCAACTCACCAATTACCACTCCGGAATAAAAGCATTGCCCGACACGTGAACAGAGCTTTGTCTTACAGGGGTTTTCTTAGTAGCATACCTCGAAGTGTAGGAAGCACTTGCTGCCACAACATTTTCAGTGCCTATATTCACTATGTGCATCCCTCCCTGCCATAGAATCCCAGCGCCTGTGTCTGTGCTTCCCTTTGTTGAAATCAAGCTAAGATATGCTTGAGGAAGTTTCTTGTAAAGAAGGGCTTGTCGCAGCCATGCCGAACGCAAGATTGCGAGAAATCTGATCCCATGTCCTGTAGAAGGTGCAAGGTGGCCAGACAGAGTCACGTGTGTCTCATACAAAAACCCATCCACATTCCATGGCAGTATACAACCGCGACGAATGAAGAAAAACATGCTGTTTTGAAAGAAGCGCCTGTGAAATGAGGGTACACAGAAGCAGATGTGCAACTTTCCAAGAGGTGTCTTTGGGCTGCTCATTACACTTTTGCAGTCAAGCAGCATCAGTGAAAACAGCACGGCACTTCAACGAAGGACTGTGCTTGAAACCTTTGGTGAGAATGGATGCACGCAGTGGGTATAGGCACTGAAAGTGTTGCGGCAGCAAGTACTTCCAACACTTGGAGGTATGCTACCAAGTAAAACCCCTATAAGTGCAAGCTCCTTTCGTTCGGTTGCGCGATGTTTCCATTCCAGAGCCGGTGAAGTGTCGTCCTGTGGGTCGAAGCTCACCGCCGAGCCCCAGAAGAAGCCTCCGAAGATCCTTGCTATAAGCGCTCTTTACGCGGCTGTTTTTACTTATCTGACCTCTTGTGTGATCTGGCGCTGTTGTATAAGATTTAACCACCTAGCCCAAAAATATCTCTTTACTCCAGCTTATTGCCTTACGTCAATCAGTCAGAAAAACGGGAAAAATTTTTTTGCGTTTCACATACCACTTTTATTAGGTATTAAAAGAAATCAAATCCAGTTTCAACTCAACTGAACGCTGTACGGTCCACGGAGCACCGATTGGTCTGTGTTTCCGTAGTGTTTATCTGCTCATTTTTCCTCTTTTGTGCCCTTTCGTGTGATGTGACATTTCATAACATTTTCTATTGTTTTCTTGTGATTATCTTTCTTCTTTCGCGATTATATATTTTACGTTTTATACCTCCTTTCTACCCTATTTCTGCTCTTGGTTTCTTCGAGAGCTTCGCATCTGACTCCCGACGCCGACGTTTCTCTCCCGCGCCACTGGCTCGGACAGGTGAACTCACCCTTTGTCAATGCTGGCATTCTAAATGTATACACTCTACTCGGCTTATGTCTGTCAAACGTGGGATCAGCGTGACGCCAACGCGAGACAAGAAGCGATGACAGAGTGCTCCCTCAAACTGCTCGGCCTGCAAACAAAAGAGGAGGCGTTGACTCCGCATTGAAACTACGGACGATGTGGCCCCGCCAAGCAACGAAAGAACGACCTAGACGAGAACTGCGCCAAACGCATTTGTTTCTCTGCAGATATTACTAACGCGCTGTGGAAACGGACGTGGAACGGCAAGCTAGACTTTGAAGCAAACACGTGCGAGCACCGCAAAGCCGAGGAACGCGTGGCCAGGACGTATCACAGTCTTGAATGCGACCACTGGGGAGCACTGACCACTCCCAATGTACCGCCAATCAACCCGGTCCTATGTTTGCTGCAGGCTCGTTATGATCACAAACTTTCCAATATTATCAGCCCGCCTAACTTTCTGCCGCCCCTATGGCGCGCTTACCTTCTCTCAAAATCCAGTCTGCTACTCTCGTTCACCAGCGGTTATCACGCCTACGCGTTACATGTAGCGATGACGGAGAAGTAAAGAACGTGTTCTCTGCAGTGACCTACCCCCCCCCCCCCACTCAGTTCGATATGAAATATTTTTGCCGACAATCTCATAATCTCACAGACAGGGTCGAAGTGCTTTCAAATATTTGAGAGTATCATGCACTCTACTACGAGAGATATGAATTAAGCTTTCCGCATACGGATAATCATACGAGAACTGGCTGCTCCTGTGTGTCCAAAAGAGAAGGTAAATGACTCGGAGCACTGCGTATCCACCTACAGCATTGCAATAAGGTGTCCCTGTTAGTTAGGTTATAGTGCGTTAGGAAAACAATGGTTTATTTAATGTATCTACATATGCCGTACAATAGAAAAGTAATGAAGCATCCCGAAAAGGCCGGAAACACACCCTGGCAATGCTGAAGCACAAAAAAACAGAAAAATAAAAGGAAGAGACAGGGAGGTTAACCTAAAAGAACTGTTTGCTACCCTGTACAGGGGTGGGGAAAAAGAGTAGGAAATAGAGGATAGAAATAGAGAGGTACTAGATAAATTAGAAAAAAATAACATGCGCGCACATTCAGGAAGTTCCAATCACAGTCGTTTGGACATCCGGTTGAACGCAAGAAGCGCAGGAGCGCCTTCACAGCCTTCTTCGGTGACCCTAAGTCCTGTCGGTAGCACAGGATTCTTTATCCGAAAGAGCCTGGTTGTCCAGTTCGTCAGGTGCTTTGCAGAGTAACTCTCTCTGCGAGCAGTATTGTGGGCATTCACACAGTATGTGCCAAGTTGTTTCGTCCCTGCCGCAATGGCCGCATGCAGCAGTGGCGGCCATTCCTATGTGGAACGCGTATGCAATGGTAAATGCGACACCCAACCATAATATGCACAGCATAGTAGCGTCTCGGCGGCGAAGTTCCGGGGGAATTCGAAGACTGAGAGTTGCGTCTTAACGTACATAATCATGAATGGGTGAAATGTGACTCGCTCCATTGCGACGTGGTGCGCTTGCGAGCAAGCATGCGGAGTTTTTGGGCAGCTTTAGTCCTCGAGAGCGGAATTCATATTTGATCGCTTTCAGTATGGGCAGAACGGGCAGCTAGATCGGCCTGTTCAATGACAATTATACCACAATGACTTGAAAGCCATTGAAAGGCTTTTTCATGTGTTTTTCTCAATGAAATGGTGAGTCTTTTCTGCAATCTCGAATATAATGCAGCTGTTCATACGGGCAGTAGCGTAAATATGATAGAAGGGATTGCAGTGCGCCGTTGAGTCACTGAAAAGTGTCCATTTTTGTGACTGTTGATCGCTGATTAATTGTAATGCGGTACGAATAGCTGTGAGCTCCACTCCCGTTGATGTCGTAAGGTGGTAGGTCTTGAATTTTCTTGTCGTGTCTTTAATTGGTATAGTAAATGATGCCGTTGAACTCTTCTGTAAAACAGAGCCATCAGTGTATACGTGTATACAGCCTTGATACGTCTCGTAAAACAAGAGCAGAGAGCAAGCTGCCTAAGAGCAGGGTACGTCGCATCTGCTTTTTTTTTGGATGCCAAGTATAGTTAGCCTGAGTCAGGCACCAAGGAGGAGTCGACGGCCTGGCGGTGGTTGTGAAGCATGTGGGCAAAGAGTTGCGATATGTGGTTACCGTTTGGCAAAATGGCGGACGTGGTCTGTCTGCTCGTAAAGAGGCTAGATGGTGGCAGGGTGTGCAAACAATATGCCTTATATGTGTCCGGAGTGCCTCAACGTCAATATGTGTCGTGAGTAGGTGGTCACCGGCGATTGCTATAGTAGCCATTGTCGACGCACTACGAGGCAAGCCGAGGCAAATCCGGAGTGCCTGGGACTGAACACTCTGTAACGTTCGTAGACTTGTTTTGCTTGCATTGGTCAATGCCGTGAAGCTGTACCGCAGGAAGTCGAGAAAAAAGATCCTGTACAGCTGTAGCATTGCACCAAGTGGCATTTCCCTAGTCTTGCCTGCAAAGGACTTCAGTAGATTACAGATGTCTATTAACCGTTTTTTCATGTACGAAACGTGATTGCTCCATGATAGATTCCTGTCAAGTATGACGCCCAAAAACTTGTGCGATGGAGCTTTTGGCACAGTTTGACCATTGATACTTATGTTGTACTTATTCATAGGCTTGCGCATAAAAACCACGAGGGTGCGTTTCTCGGTAGAAATTTCCAAGCCTCGATTTCGGAGGTAGCGTAATGTTTCAGCGGCAGCTTTTTTAGTTCTTCCTCGTAACTGCAGTCGTGTTACAGTCGATGCCAAAACGGAGATATCTGCGTACATTGATAGCCTGACTGTGTTTGGCAGATGCTCAGTGAGAGAAATTAGCGTAAGATTGAACAGCACAAAGCTGAGTACGCCACCCTGAGGGACGCCACGGTGGCTGTAATGTGGAAAGGTTTGACCGTTTTCAGTGCTCACAAAAAAGGATTGCATTGACAAAAAACTACGTATCCAGCGATACATTCGACCACCTACTCCTACATTTTCGAGAACGGTGAGAACTGCTTTATGCGTAACGTTGTCGTACGTCCCTTTGACATCTAGGAACAAAGATGCGCAGAGACGCTTAGGGCCTTTCTCGTGTTGAACGTAAGTGACCAGGTCTACTACGTTGTCAATCGACTCTCGACCACGCCGAAATTCTGCCATGACTTCTTGGTAGATAATGTTACACTCCAAGAACCACTCCAGGCGTCCCAGGATCATCCTCTCCATAACTTTGCCTACACAATTGGCCAATGCGATCGGACGATAAGATGAGAGGTCCAACGGTGACTTGCCTGGCTTCAGAAGTGGAACTAGGCGACTTGTCTTCCAGCTTGTCGGGAGCGTTCCATCTTGCCAGGATTTGTTGTACAACTCCAAAAGGATGATTCTCGCGCATTCACCCAGATGACACAAGGCCCTATAAGAAATTCTATCGGGCCCTGGTGCCGACGTGCGTCCACACTAAGCTAGTGCTGCTCTGAGCTCTACGATGGAAAAAGGCATATCCATGCGGGAATCCAGTGTTTGTGGACAGTTGGGCAATAGGCTATTGGGCACTGCGAGTGGCCCAGATACTGTAGCACAGATGTCTTCTGCCACGTCAATGCCACGTCTCTGTTCAGAAAGTGCAAGAGCCCGGAATGGTGACCACTGAGTGGGTTTTGCGCGGAGTCCTCGTACCATCTTCCACAATTGTGATAACGGTTTTCGCAGGTCAAGCGACTCACAAAAAACAGTCCAATGTTGTGACTCGAGTTTATTTATCCGGCACTGAATCTTCTTCTGTTTACGTCGAGCAATCCGTAAGTCATTCATTGCTTCCTTGCGTCGGTATCTTCGTTCAGCACGCCGTCGGATTGCTCGAAGTCGTTCTAACTCGATGTCAAATTCTGCTACTTTAGGAGAACATGTGAGAGTACACGTAGTGTCTTGTATTGTGCTTTTAATTATCTCCTCTATGTCAAGGGATCTGTTTGCTAGACATTGCTCTTTCATGCGGGACTGAAGTTCCAACCAGTTCACTCTCTGAACGCTATCGCGTATCTTAGAATGGGACGATCCTTCGATTTTGACATAAGTGAAAATGCGGTCACTTCAATGCAATTCTATGTCTGGAAACCACTCAGCATGGCTGAAGAGGCCTCGTGAGACAAAGGCTAGGTCAAGGCAGCTGCTATACTTTGAACCACGCATGAACGTTGGACTACCGTCATTTAGCAAGAAAAGTTCGTTGTCGGAGGCGAAGGACACCAACTTTCTCCCTTTAACGTTGGTCATCGAGCTTTCACAGATTGCATCAGTTTGCATCAAGCCCCTCATATATTCACAATTTAGTCTTTCACTGCGCGTCGCCCTTGATGTGACGCTCATTTTCTTAGCACTTGAACATGGCTAAACGCGTAGTCTCTCACAGGAAAAACGAATACTGGGCATTGTATTTGATACTTACAATTGTACTCAAAACTTTAATATCGAGAATGATTTCTTGAGAAGCCTGTAAGGTACAGGGGAGCTTCCGAAAGACAAAAACAAATGGCAGCATATCCACGGAGTTAAAGATGGAGAGTGGGGCGAAGCATTCGTCCGTCCATTTGTTCTTGCTTCCGTTCGTCCATGCATCCGTCTGTGTGACCGTCCATGCGTCCATCCGCCCGTCCGCGCATGCGTCTGTTCGCGCGTCTGTCCCTGCGTTTGTCCATGCATCCGCCCCTGCGTCCGTTCTTGCGTCCATCCATGAATGTGTCGGTGTGTCCGTTCGTCCATCTATTCAACACTCCAGGTACCACCATCTCGCATCTTTTCATCATATATTCCCCATATAGAAGCACCACCATCCAGCGGACATTCCAATGACTAAGCGAGAGGTAGCACACGCACACTTTCTTATGACTCGCGCTTCGGGTCTATTTTCCCCCTTTAACCACCTTGAGTTCATGGTATATACTTGTTCACTGTATTTATGGCACTGCGGCCCAACGCTCGCTAAACCTTTCTAAAACCAAGGAGGTTACGCCCAGCGAGTATAACGTAGCAACTTGTTCCTGTCATGCCAATGGCTGCTACAGTACATGCCAATGGCTGCTAATGGGAAATGAGAGACAGGAGAATTCGGCTGTTACTTTCTTACGGCTTGCGCTTCGTATCTACTTCCTACTTTTAACCACCTCGAGTTCATTCAAGGTATATACTAGTTCATTGTATTCATGGCACTGCGGCTTAACGCTCAGCGAGTATAACATAGCAACCCTTTCTTGTCAGATAGTGCTCAATGTACAAGCCAATGGCTGCTAATGGGGATCGCAGCGTGCGCGTCAACTAAAAGCCGAATGCTCATGGCTCTAATTTTCCATTAGCAGCCGTTCGCATGTGCATTGAGCACTATTTTTTATTGTTCAACAACGCACAGAAGAATTATCTCAGTGGCACCACCTTGGAGGTCAAAATGTTATACTTGCTACATACCACAACGGCTACGAGGTACGAACGGGTGCCGCTATAAGGAGCTTCGCCCCAAAAATCACCGCCAGAGCACTCCATGCAAATGGTTAACTAGCGAAAGCTGAAGCATTCGGCCCGGTTTTTAGCAATAAGTTCAACCCGACGCTGCACTGAAGCTTTTCACATTTATCAGTTACAAGTTCCTGCTTCTTGATGATATTAGACACACGTTTGGCTTATCTTCAACCACAGTGTTTATTTCCCATGCCGCACATTGTGCCTGTCATGATCACGGTCATGAAAGAGTGTAATGAGTGGTTAAATGCGTTCCGCAGTGCGTTAATAGAGAGTTTTAGTACTGCGTACGCTGCGTACTTGGCGGCGTTGCGTACGTAAGGACGCCACGTTCTGCGTAGTGCGCATGCGCAGACCGCAACGCGCACGTATCGCGTTACGTACGCAGCCGCTACGTACGCACGCATGAGATGCGTGCGTGCGTACGTATGAGGTGATCGCGCCACTCTCGAACAAGTTCAAGACAGAGCGAGACTTCGTTTTGCAAAATGGCGGCATCGAAGGCAAGCACACACCGGCTCTGTGGCTTAAAATATGTCCATAATCTGGCTATAACACTTGGATTGGCTCACATTGGCTGTCAACAACACGTGCTTCTATTTTGATCTACCAGATGACGCAACACGCTTCACGCTCGTTACGTACGCGGGTACTACGGCGTACTAAAAGCCGATTAGTGGCAAACGACGCCACGTAACGCAAGGCGCTTGCGTGATGCGTACGTAGCACCATTCCGCAGTACTAAAGCTCTCTATCGTCGTGGTTGTTCTCGAACCACAGGCGGTCACAGTCGTCGCAGCCGGAGCCGAAGTGCCGCTGGAAAAAAAAAACTTCCTCCAAAAGCGGGCGCTCACTCCGGCGAAGGCACTCCCACAATCATCACATTGACGACACAACGCCGCGTTGTTGCAAGCGTTTGAGCCTCCTTGGTTTGACATCACGAGCTACCTTTGCGGCGTTCGACATCGCTAGCTAACTCGCAACGCAGCCAATGGCGCGCATGCTTGGTTGCAACGCTCCGAACGACGTAACACAGCCAACGGAGACCGCTCATGGCACCACTGCCGGACGGTTTTTCGTTTCTAGCCATATACAGCTTTCGCTGTAAAAAAAAAAAGGGGGGGGGGGGGGGGGGGCTTCCGTGTTAGTCAAACATAAACCTACAACGACTACCATCGTTTACCTCCTTGCACCAGCTGAATTTCTGAGAGAAAAAAACGGCCCTTTATGAATTTGACTTGGACAATCTGAAGGCAAAAGTGTTCTTTTTTTTAGGCGAAAGTCGTTACAGTCTGCGTAGCACACGTGCTGCCTGAAATGCCAGTTCCACCAACCACCTGGATTCTTATACCACTTAGATTCATGGCAAAAACTGGCTTCTGAAGTTGCTCAGAATCTCAGTTGCTCAGCTGCTCAGAATCTCCGTGGAAGCTCCCGTGGACCATTGTTACAAGCGGATCATTCTGCTTAAATTGAATGACTTGAATTGCGTATGTTGTTATATTTGTAATAGGAGTCATCAGAAATTATTGTTGCCTTCATTGCAAATGCTCTTTATTTGCATCCTCTGGCAACAATCCATTCTTTTCATAACACGAGCATTGTTTTTCACTGTGAAATCACAGCCGAATTCTATGTGCCAGTTGGCTTTAAAAAATCGAAGCAGTCAACTTAGAGTCCACATGTTGCCATGGTCCCGGAATTTCTTCATCAAGTATAGAGCTGTGTATTGCGATCTGCTTAAAGTCATATACAACATCTGTGTTTCTTTCATAGAAGCCAGTAAATAAGCATCTATTCTGCATTGCACCATCGAAATTCCAAAGGCTGCGCGAGGCACAATCCATCGTGCCTTTGCGGAAACAGTAGACACTTGTAAAAGTGGCGCCCAACCACCGTGACACCGCAAAGCTGTGTCGCATCGAGTGAGTTCTTGCGGAGACGGTCGAAGATGCAGTGACGGGATACATGTGGTGCAGTCTCGGCAGTTTATATTGTGACTAACGACTGTGAACGCCCGTGTCGCTAACGTCTTGACGACGTGCCTTGTCTCTTTCTGCCCTGAGGAAAACATGCCCTCTTTCAAAACTACAGCGACATTTTTATTGGGCCAGTTCTTGTAATGCTTAGCTGCATCAACAAGGTGTTGTATCAATCTGGCCTTGACTCTCAAGGACGGTAACGACCGTTTGCGCGAACCTCGAAATGCGTTCGTGAAACATGCGAAGCCACGCAAGCAAGCCTTCTGACAAGGTACAGAGCTACAGAGACCAAGAGCAAGCACATATCTGGAACGAGCCACGACTACAGCACTGAGAAACGTAGGCCAGGAAATCTGTATTACTGTACCCAGACAGTTCGGTGCAGCCTAATGAAATCACCTCCTGGCATGGTCACAAATTTCATCCGGGCACACGCAACCCTCATCAATATTCTTTGTAAGGGAATGCCGATGTAAAGATATCACATGGCTTCTCCTTTGTAGAAATGCCCAAATGTTCAATATGAACATGTTTGCACAGCGCCAGTCGAACCAGAATATACGAGAAGACATAACAGATGCGCAGGTTCTACGAATTTGATGTTCGTATCTTAGGTATACATTTAGTGGGGTTTGGCTAATAAAGCTTAGTTAAAACTAGCACCTCTGTCGTGTTCTCTCCTCTCTCCTCTTTCAACTTGCGCTGTACGAACATGTCACCATTTAATCACCCGCTAGTCTAAGCTACCATTCCATCTAAAAGTTAACGTACGTCAACGTCCAGTGAGGCTTAGACTCACCTGTTCATTGACTGCAAGACGAACATGATAAGAATGTATCCTTTAGAGCCGAAGGCGTTCTTGATGATATTCGATGTCAAGGTGTTTTAAGGGACACGATAAAAGCACTGATGAGAAGGAGACACAAAACACAAAGGACACATGACTTCGCGAATGGACTTGAAGGTCTGGACATGTACGCAGGCAAAACAGACTCCTTACACCGACGTAGCAACCGTGAAATGCCCACGCGGGCACTGCATTTTGCTTCGGCGCTTCGGCACTTCGGCGCGACGAGCACACAAACTAACGCCATCAGTTTGGGGCCAACACATCTGGATTTGGGCTGCCGAAATGAGTCGGGTAGGAGTGGCTTCCTGTAGGATGTCCGATCGAGAGATCTACAACAATCTGCGCAGCGAAAAAGGTTGCACCAGGTTGAGGGCCAACGGGTCTGCCAACGTCTGGTACGTTGAAGACCAACCTTGGCCTTAACTCTAAAGCTCTCGAAGCGTCGACAAGCCCTCGGCCTTGCAAACTCCTTTCATCCCACTCACGGATGTCCGGTGGGTGTTCAGTGGGTTAAGAGTGCAGGCAGTTTTTTTTTTTCAATTTTTTGGGGACGAATTGGAAACTCTTTCGTTGGCTTGAGCTGTACGGACGACTAGCGTACATGTACGATCATACAAGCGACGTTAAAGGGTGCAAAAAAAAAGAGCCGAAATCGACAGAACGTAGCCGGGAAGGCTAAATTGGGGATGAAAGGATAAGAACATCGCATAATAAAAGGGAGGAAGCCACATCTTTTTCCCCAAAAACGGCGAGAATCGTAGCTCAGAGGGAATAAAGTGTGGGTAGTTTGGAAGGTGGAGGGAGTGAAAGAGATCTAGACCTCCGGTTTCTTTCAGTGCAGCCCAAGAAGGCGTATGGCACCCTGGGGAGGGGCGCGCAAGGAGGGGTTCTTGAGGTCGCCGATGTAGTTTTCAAGGGCAAGAGCAAATGTGGGAGGCGGGAAGTGCGCTACGAGGGGTGCGTTAGACACAACGAAAGTGAACGCCGGGAACACGTTTCACCATTCAAGCTCTAGTGTGTGTGGAGTTTCTTTCTTTAACTTTTTTTTCAACTATACCGTTCTACTCGGGGGTCGCGTGTTCGCTGTCCTTAAACTTAGCTCCCGCCGCCGTTATACTTCCTTTTCAAGTTCGAGGGCAAGCCACGCGAAGTCGTGCCCCGTGTTTCGGCACAGGGCTTAAGCAGTAGCTTCGGTTCCGTATCCGGTGACTTTCGAATGCGTCCGTGAACGGATTTTGAAAAAGCGCGCCACCCTTCACTCACGCTGAACTCCCAGTAAGCTTGAATCTGCTGCACTCTGGAACATAAATAAGAAGCCTGTGGTGAGGGCTATTGAAAGAACAATTTGGCTTTTCCTAAGAAATTTGAAAGCTTCATGCTATTTTCTTTCCATGCGTTCATCATCGCGCCATCTTCGTTAAGAGAGTCTGAACTTCCTTATGTCGTTTGGCTTGTGACAATGGAGGCGCCAGAACATTGCTCACCACCACGTTCAAGACTGGAGTGACACCCCAGCTGTAAGCTTGTGTTAGGAACTTGACCGGCCAATAGCTGCGCTACCATGCTGCTTTAAAGCTCTGAAGGGACACTAAATAGAAACAATAACTTGTATTGCATGAACAAACCGCACCCTCTAATGACATATGTTTCACTATCATAAGTTAATTATTAGCGGAGAAAACTCAGGCTGAAGTTTTCTTTTTAATTAGGGTGCAGTAATCGCCGCACGTCATGTCAACATTTTCAAAAGTATTTTTTTTTTCAAGATGAGGCTCGATTAAATTTTTGGAAACTTCGAATGCTAGATCTGTAGTACCCACAGATTACAATGTATTTCATTTTATCGAGCAGAAGCTACCTAGAGCCCATCAGACGACCTTAAGTATATGACGTCATGGTGTTCGGTTAGAAAATCTCAAGATACTGCCCTTACCCGTATTTTCTTTTCACGCACTTTATCGCTTACCAAGCCTCGTGTCACAATAAAGGTGTTCTTTTTTTGCAGATTTGGTAAATTATACTTACAAATACACAAAAAAATTGTTTTGCATTATCGTGTTACTTTAAAAATACGTGCAGGACCTCCTGCGTCGTAGAAGAATACGAGGTTCGATGCGTCGATGCAAATTTTTCAGCTTGATAGGGAGCTGTTTTGCAATAAGTGATGAAAAGTTTTTCTTGTCGTGGGCCCATGGAATATGTTACCTGTGACGACACTGAAGCGTGTGTAGTGGCACTGTGTAACATGTACTGTGCATAGTGTCTAACTATAGACCTCTCGAATGCTAGTCAGCAGGATTTTAGACACAATGCATTAAGTTGGGCTAGTTAGAACATAATTAAAAATGAAAAAAAAAGCTGTAGAAATAAAAGAGAGACAGAAAGGCTCATTGTCATAGGAAAGCTGAGAGATCGGCCTGAATCAATTTGCTGAGCTACAACTCAGTGTCAGGTAAAGGGAAGAGTTAAAAAGAGAGGAGAGGAAGGTGTTGATCAAACAAAATCTTAAATGTTCAAAAACTGTTTACACCATTTTGTCTAGCTCTGTCTAGCACGAAAATTTCTTCAGAGCTTCAAGAGAATTGCGCCAATGACGATGTGTATACTTCCGATAGAACAGTTTTCGATACTCATTACTTGACAGAATTCAACAAAACAGTGGCCGTCGATTTCCTTTATACGGTATATTGCGGGGAGACGCACAAGAGGTGTCCAGTGGTCCCCGGAGTGCCACATATTTCGCCCATTTGCACTGTCTGCACGACAGATAAAAGTGTACCTAGTGACGAGTGAACGCCACAACAAGTTGTAACCTGTGTACTAATTAAGCTTGTAGTGCACCTTTTCAAGGTCGGCATTACCTTAATATGCGTGCCTGAGTCGAGTTAATAGACACGGCGGTGACCAGTATACTTGGTAAAGACCAATGTTCTGCTGTAGACCATGGAGGAGAGTATACAGTAGGGCATTAGTGTCCAGACGTCAAAATGGAATAGACGATATTGTGGCATTAGTCTGGGCTATTACCACCTCCTTCTAGGCTAGCTCGTGTTCATGTTGGCCATAGCATTCTTTAACAAATACACAAAAGATATCGCAGCATATCTATGGAGTGAATAACGATGATTGGACGAAACTTCGAAGCTTCATCGACAAAACCATGAATCTTCCGTGAATTTTGCCCTGTACATTATCAATGAAGTGATGAACACTGTGTATCTATATACCAGAATTTTTTTTATTTTATTGGTAAATGGTAGCTAGACGTGGCTTCCGTTCCCACTTCATCATGACAGCTTTATGATCGGTGAAGTGGGGGGATAATGGTTCTTTGATGGGTCGTAATCGCCATCGTCACTAGTGAACACTTTGCGTAGCGGTGGCTTATACGACAGACTACTAGCACTGCGGACAAGCCTACTCGTTAAGGAGCTTCGCCCCTACAACGTGGTGACTGTATAAACTGGTCCAGTAGGCCTGTTTGTTTTCCAAATCTGCTCACGGCTGGTTTCCATCATGAATGATATCAGTTCATGAAATAAGTGGTGCAGTTGCCCCCCGTGATTGTACACACTAAAAGTAATAAGCAAATTCATAGACTGTAATAATATATACGGCGTCTTCCATAGGCTGGTATTCTGGTGGGTGACTATTTTGTAACTGCGTTGTGCCAATCGCAGCTGTCCGTACGTAAGGTTTACGCTCGGTTTCAAGTTCAAAGTCGAATAGCTCCGGTTAAAGGACATGTTGCAATCGCAAGGTTTTGCCGGATGAATTATAAGCATACTTAGAACTGTTTCGCATCCGCAAGGCTCACGCCAGCACCCTGAACACAGTTTGTCCAAACACCCAGGCTCATTCGAAGCCACAACGAATCAAACATGTGCAGAAAGCCAGACGAGCCTACGGATGATGCGGGGTGCCGCTTGAGGTAAAGATTAAAATGGGTAGAAAATGGCCGGCAGCCGTTGCGGTGTAGATAAAGGAATCGGCCAAGTGGGTATATTTCCGTTTCTTTCCTCCGTAACACTCCAGCATCACCACCACCCTCCGCTGTGATACAGACAAGCAGAGAGATGCGAGCGTTCGGTGTAATCCCGGGGTGCTTCTGCAGAACGAAAATAAAAGCTGCGCGAGAGACGTTGTCGGTTTCGGAACCCCGAAAATTTCCGAGAATCCAATTGAGCTCCTCCGATGCGCGGCGGTGCTGTACTGGCGTCTGAGTGCAGTGCGCGTTGTGTGTGCTGATGCAACGGCGCGGATAGGTGTGTGTGGTTACGCCACGAAGAGAGCTTTGCCGCAGCAGGCTCCTTCCTATTGTGTTTTATGCGCGCTTTTTAAAGGTTGTTGTTGTACAGTCAAGAATGGCGGGATACGCAGATGAGGGGGTGGGGGGGGGGTGGCACCGGTGTTACGCGATAAAGACCTCCGCTTCAAGCCATCTCTCGCAGGCCCGATTTAGATTTTGCATCTGTGCTGCTTGCCTGTTCGCTCTGTAGTTCTTTCTTTTATATTTTTTTCTTGCTGTATAAGTAACAGGCTTCCTTCTGTGCGAATAGGTGCGTGTGATTTGTCTAAAGGTTACGTGATTCCGTAGAATGGGCTTGTGATTGCGTAACACGGTTTGGGAAAATGCGGCCCGCCTTTCTAGCGGATTGTTGAAGCAAAACGTTTCCCCGACTTCGAGCTTTTCATTTTTCGCTGACGTTTAGGTAAATTTTTTTCCATCGTTGGAGTGCTCTTGTGATGCAGATGCGTTTTTTTTCTTTTTTGTGTGTATGTGCGTAGAAACTGCGTGTCGGGGCCTCATGTCACTTTTATGCAACATGTTGCACATGGAAAGAAGTCAGAAACACGTGAAGGGTTGGAAGTGCTCGAAAACTTGTTCCCGTTGTACATAAACTAAACATTTCGTTTCTGTTCGGCAACAGGCTATTAGGGTAATATTTTTTTCGTTTTCTTTCTTTTGCGGCTATTTCTTAGTTTCGGTTTCTAAGCTTCCTGTTACCCTCCGCTGTTCTATACTGACTATGACATTCTGCAGCTCATTACAATGTCGTTGATTGGATTGCCGTGCACATAGGTGGCTGCGCGCTGACGGCACTGAAGGGCAGGAAATTTTTCGCAAATCTTTAGTGTACTTCGTAGGTGTTTCCTAATCCATATGTAGAATTCTACAGTAATGTTTCGAAAAGCCCAGCGTCTAGTCGTTGTTAAACACCGTTACATTTAAGCTCTTTATCGTTGCTCGTATGGTGGTCAAACTTTACTATACAACTCTGCTTGACCTCTCGACTTTTTTTTTTTTTGCGAATCCTTGAATCCCTGAAAGTAATGTCTGCTTGTGATGGCTCCCCTTTTACCTTATTTGCTGCGTACGAGAACTAGTTAGGCCATCATTTCTGGTTGCTTTTACCAAAGCGTCATATCATCGTGTATAATCGGCGTCAAAGGAAACCCGAACAGTGGCATGTCCTTGCGATGTTACAGTGCGTGCCGTCCACTTATCACTATGGACAGGCACGCATATATGCGCAGAGCTGCCGAACAGGATGCGCGCGCCTCTCAATGGTGATAGGTGGACGGCACGCCCTACACTATCGCAAAGGCTTGTCCCTATTCGGGTTTCATTTGACGCTGATAGGACGCTGGTTTAATTTGATTGATTGATACGTGGGGTTTAACGTCCCAAAACCACCAAATGATTATGACAGACGCCGTAGTGGAGGGCTCCGGAAATTTCGACCACCTGGAGTTCTTTAACGTGCGCCCAAATCTGAGCACACGCGCCTACAACATTTCCGCCTCCATCGGAAATGCAGCCGCCGCCGCCGGGATTTGAGTCCGCGACCTGTGGGTCAGCAGCCGAGTACCTTAGCCACTAGACCACCGCGGCGGGCCAAAACGCTGGTTTCTCACACACCGAAAGAAAGAACGCCCTCTTGTCCTTCTATGACTTCGTGCACATGTTTGTAGAGAAGAAAATCAAATACAAAACATGCTTTCAGCGTATCCTGCTCTGCTCTCCCCGATACGGCGTTGCTTCGAAGGCAAGTCAAGCACCAGATTCGTTCCAGTCACGCTTCTCCAAAAATTGCAAGATTGTAAGGATTGGACATTCTAGCTATATTGATGGCATTTCAGACTGTCTGTTCATTTTAATTATTTCTATTCAACGCTTGTAATTTCTGAGTGACCATAGAAATGCGCGGCTGTGATATAAGGTTCAGTGCCAGCTATGGCATTGGCAAATCTCGGAGGCTAATGGGGAAGTGCAAAAGCAACTTTTGCGTTCCTACACCTTTGTGCACATTAAAGAAACTCCCAGTGCTCAAAACATTTTATCATTTAATTATGTAATCGTTGAGCAAAAATAAACAATAGTTTTCACCTGGCATGCAGTGTAAGCGTGTAAAAGAGAGTACATGTACGCTGTGACTACTGGGTCGCAAAGAGACATCTGATCACAAAGAGACAACACGCCCTTTTAGACTCTGTGTTCTTTGACATAAGGTTTTGAAGATCGTATTGTATGTGTTTGACCTTTAGCATCTGTAGTTAATTAGTTTGTAATTCATTTATGACCGTAAATATTTTCTGTGCATTGTTCCTGTTATTCTTCTTGGTTCTCTGAGATCATCTCAAAACGAAATACCATTGTTATGCACTGGCATCCTACCAGGACAGGCGTAGCGGGCCTCGCACGTGATACCAACAGTTTTCTAGAAACACGCTCAATAAAAAAATAACGAAGTATTCTCTGCCTTTGTGGGAGTTGCTTAAACGTTATACTTACGCCAAACGCTTTTTTTTTTTTGCCACTTCCAACCACTATCACTTTTACGGAAGAGTGTAGAGAGTCTGAGAAAAGCAACGCACGTGCATTTAAGCACGCAGCTTTGTTTCTTACGTCATACTGGAACTTGCATTTAAATGGTCTACGCCTATTTTCCAGAAATATCTATCAGCATGCTTCTACAGAGCTCCCAGGTTTCAGCAAAGCGACTGCAAACATATATCTATTTTACTTTGTTGCAGCTGTTGTTTATAGCCACTCATATTTTTAACGTTTATTTCTAAACGTGCAACGGCCAGCAACACATTTGATGTAACCACCACGAGCGGGAGCTCTTATTTCGCCAGGTTTTTGTCAACAGTTGACGCGTTTGTCTGTTGCGTAAGTAGCCGCTCCACCTGGCGGCAATTCAGCGAACTAGACGGCATCGGCACCCGCTTCTGGGCGGGAAAAAAAAGATAGAGGCGCGAGAGAGCTATCCGTGGTGAAGTATAGAGAAGTGGAGGGAGCAAAAACGCAGCCAACCGACTTCCGGTTGCGTGGATACCGCCAAACCGGAAGTAAGCTATTGAGTAACGAAAGCGAAAGAATTGGCCGGTTGTCGGCTGGTTTTGATCGCGATCCTCTACCCGCGCCTCCTCCCCCCATTTCTTTTCCCTCCCCTACGAGTCCCGTTTCAGCACTTGCGTATATCCACGGATAAAAATTTTGTGGCGTTTACTTTCTTTTCCCATTCTTTCCGCTAAAAGGAAGCATTACTCAGGAGGTTGCGCGCGTGTTTGGGACAAAAATTTAAGTACCAGACGGGGATTTGTTGTTTGGGGAGTGCCGCAAAAAAGTTTAGGCCTGAAGGTCGCCTGTTTCGGGGTCGAACCTTGCCCTTTGTTTGCTTCGAAAAGATCAATAGCATAAAGAAAAGGAGGCGGCCGTGGCCGTGAAAGAGCGGAAGAGCTTGGAAACCTGAGCGCAAGGCAAACCGAAGTGCAGTTTTTCCCCTCTGTTTGATCAGCTGATCTGTAGAGCAATTGCTACGAAGGTCTTGGAAATATCTAACATATCATGGTCGATTTTGCTCGCCCGAAAAATAAATCGCCTAAATGTAGCCCGACAATGAATAACTTCGGGTCAATCATCTCAGGTAAAATAACAAGAAGTTTGCGCACAAAAGTTACCTCTGGGAGTGTTAATGGGACCTAACAGACAAGGAGGAGAAGAAGGATTGAAGAAGGAAGGACAGGGAGGTCAGCCAGTTTTTAGACCGGCTGGCTAGCTAACAAACAATGGTGTCAACACAAGTATAGGGAATGTTATTAGAAGTACACTTAAAATATAAATGAGAAGAAAGAAAATTCAACGAAGAGACAATTTGCCACGGGCAGGATTCGAACCTGCGACCTTGGAGCCGCAGCTGTCACTTTCGAGCTCTTAAATTTCCACTTTCGTTCTTCATTCGCGGAGTGTGTCATTCAAGCTGCGATAGTTAGTATAAGCGCAATTAACCTATTGACATGGTGATATGTACCAAGCTGACTATTTGGCCTGGTTGGCACTGCATTCTAAGTAGATAATCTCCTTTTCTTTTCATTTTTCTGGACAAAGTATTGTCCTATCTGGTGTCCTATAAGACTTTTCCTTAAACGTTATGCGCACAGTAGAGAATTTTTTTTTTCAGAAAGTCATAAGTACTTTGGCCAATGAGCAGAAACAAACCGAAATCAGGACCACGTCGAAACCCGTTTGTTGGTTTTGGTGTGTAAACAAAAGGGCTCCATCACCCGCAAGAAATTCTCGAAGCAATCGGAAACGTCGAGAGGACCAATTCTGGAACAGTGGCACAGCTGGTTGACACTTCGTGTTCGAGCATTTTAATCTCTTCAAGCTTACACCTTCTCTAAACTAATAATAGTGAGGGGTTTTACGTCCATCCCCCCTCCAAGTAAAAATGGTACAATTATGAGAGACACCGTAATGGAAGGCTCCGGAAATTTTGGCCAGCTTGCATTCCTTAACCAGCACAGACATTCCACAGTACACTGGCCTCCACCATTTCGCCTCTATCGAAATGCGACCGCCATGGCCGGGATCGAACCAGCGACCTTCGGGTCAGAAGCTGAGCCCCATAACCGCTACACTCTTCCCTAAGCTTCTACCTTGTTAGAAAAAAAATACAAGTGTCGTGGTCTAAAGGCTTCCTGTTCGGTTACTTGATAGATTGGCGTCGAGATTTTTGCACATAATATCCGGCGAAAGAATAGTAGTATTCATAAGTAATACTAACAGAGCTTTGTTACTGCAGGTGAAGGAAATTTGGTGGAGCTATGTCTTTTCCGTAGTCTTTAATGAACACTAACACAAACTTCGCGCAAGCTCTGTCGTCATAGAAGATGGAAACAAGTAATGAATGGTGTTCAGAGTATACCGCGCGAAGACATGACAATCTAGGATAAGTGTTACGGCAGCATCAGACATTTCTGCGCCTTTTTCTGCTTGTACTTAAAAAAAAAGGGCTTTTACTGTATAATATATTAGGATATCACCCCTTTGTCTGTGTAGCTCGTGCTTGTGGTAAAATGCTGATTGTGCTTTTGGATAAAGCAAAACAAAAACAAATACATTTTCGTCACCTTCGCAAAAGACAAGGGAAGTAGATTATAAGGCAGTAATCGGCATAAATAGCCAGAGGTTTTGGGAATATCTGACGAATACAGTCTGTCACGGAGTATGCCTGATGCAGACAGAAGCTTGCCACTGGTGTACAGGAAATAGATAAGCACTCGCTGGAAAGGCCGTACATATCAGGCTTGTAGGAATGTGGCTCCTTGGTTTGTTACTTCTCCCTTTATTTACTTCGATCACAGTTATGTGCGGCTCAAAATTTTCCCACAGTACGTTATATCCCAGAGACCAAGCAAGTGGGCTCTGTTTTCCGACTCAAAACCGTCCTTACAGTGCATGCAGTCAGTTCTTCTACGAGGTTGCCACGAACAGCTCACCAACGAGATTGTCGAGCTTCATCACAGCAGCAGGCTACGAGGTCAATTTTCAGTGCCTACTTGGTCATTGTGGGAACACTGGAAATGATTCCGCAGACGACGCGGCTCGCACATCCTACAAAGAAGAGCGCACCCTTCCGATTCCTCTGTCATGGAAAGACGCTCCAAGACAGCTCCATCACCTGGCACGCAGTCAGTGTCTGCTGGAGCGGGACACACCAAGCATAAGACATACCACCAAAAACGCATAAACCCTCAACTGAAACTTCGACCTCCATCCAGACTTCGTCGTTGTAGAGCTTCGCTTCAACGTCGGCTTTGGTTCTTCACGAAAGCAAATACAACCCTCATTGGAGTAACCGACGGTGCGGAATGCGAGGTCTGTGGCACCGAAGAAGACATTGATCGTCTGCAATGCCATTGCCCTTTATTTGCCTGTGAGAGACGAAAACTTTCTGACGCGTTGCGACAATTGGACGATCGACCACTCTTTGTGCAGATGCTGCTGGAGCACCGTCATTGTCTTTCATCGGCTCACTAGGCAGCCAAATCTATCTTGCGCTTAGGACTAAGGGCCCATGTGAACGCCTTCGACTTTTGCATAGTACCCCCACTGCATACACGTAAGCTTGTGTACTCACAACTTTCTCCTTCCTTTCCTCTCTCTCTCCGATCTTATACTCCGCTTTCCCATTCTCCCAGCGTAGGTTAGCAAACTGGGCATGTACCTGGTTAACCTCCCTGCCTTTTCTGTTGTTGTTGTTCATTCTTTTTTTCATAATTGCAACTGCTATACGAATCACTGTGTGCCTGCTAGTTATGAAACCGGCTTGGTGTTATGGCTACATAGTGTCGAGGTTGGGAAGACATGCGAGGAAAATGGCAAGCGTAAATTAAACAAACTATACTGCACGCTTATGTTGCCATCATCATTAGTAATTAGCCACCGACTACGTATGTTTAGTGCGAACGTGAAAGCTTACTTTGTTCGTGATTTCGCTTTGTCCTCCTTTTCCCTGCGTTCTGCGTATTTAGCCTCCTCTCCCCCATCAACACTAAACTCGATCAACATTTCATATTACTTGATGTTCCTTTGCAATGCCAAAATTAATTGCGTCAATGTGCGCTACAACCAGCTCTGGCGCTCAGCTCATCGATGCATTGTCTGTTTGTCGCTAGATATCGCGCTTGTCAGGATTATAAGTTCAAAAAGAGGCATCATTATGAGGCGCTTCAAAACTCTCGTATCAAGGCGGAAGCCTTGAACCCCTCATCGAAAGCCAAAAAATTGACCACAAGCGGCGTCGGCATCCACGCGTGTGATGGAAAAAAATTGTGACCATGTGATGACGCCACCGTATGGTGTCATCAAAACGTGTCATATCACCAGAATTTGTGACGTTACCATGATGACAATATGGCGTAATGTAAACGTGACATGATGCGGTGACATTATCGCATGACCTTGTCGCTTTGTCAAAGGTGGGCGAAACCAAGTGGAGGGTCAGAAATGTTGTAATACCTCCGATCCTGAAGGCAAAACGCAATCATGGTAATTGAAGAAAGTTTTTTGGCATGGAGCTTTCTAAATGATTGATTGATTGATATGTGAGGTTCAACGTCTGAAAACCATCTTATGAATGTAAGAGCGGCCGTAGTGGAGGGCTCCGGAAATTTCGGCCCCCTGGGATTCTTTAAGTGCACCAAAATCTAATCCCACGCGCCTATACTGCATTTTCGTCTCCATCACATTTTCACCTCTATGCATTTTTGCCTCCATCGAAAATGCAGCCGGTCCAGCAGGGGTTCGACCCCGCGACCTGCGAGTCAGCAGCCGAGTACTTTAGCCACTAGACCACCACGGTGGGGCAATAGAGCTTCCTAATGTTAACTAGAGGGGACTGTGGTGCTGCGATCGTTTACCCACCATCGGAATGATGGGTAGTTTAGTACACAAATTTGCTTAGGCTTCGTGCTCACATGCAGTCTTCGAAGGCACTTGTGGCTTTCTTTGATTTTGTGTCTTCGTTTTGTTTCGAACCGAAGAA
Source organism: Rhipicephalus microplus (assembly GCF_043290135.1). Lineage (NCBI taxonomy): Eukaryota > Metazoa > Arthropoda > Arachnida > Ixodida > Ixodidae > Rhipicephalus > Rhipicephalus microplus. Next base: position 102,450 of record NW_027464935.1, read on the forward strand.
CGGACCTTTGCGAACTGCGCGACCCGCTTAAAATTGGTGAGCCGAAAATGTCAAGGTGGTGAAGTGAAACTGCCCACCATTTGCTGTTTGTCGAAGTTTTCATAATAGAGCAGCTGCAAGCCACGCGAAGCTAAACGGACTCGAAAGTACAAATATAAGGCAAATTCGTGCACTACCCATCATTCCCGGGCTCGCTGAACTGCCATGCGTTGCAGTTCCCAAATACTTTCACCGTAATTAAAAGAAACCCTAATTATAGGTGTAATTATAAGAAACTCTGTATCTTTCGGAAGAGCGAGCGGGAAGATCAAGGTATCGACTGAAAATACGATAACTTTCGCCTTCAAGTCGCCTCAGGCGAATGCATAAGGGAATTTATGCTATCTTTTATCTCCGAGCAGTAGAAGGATGATAAGGAAAAGGTGGCAGAAGTGGGCGTTAGGTAAGAAACCAAGGAGTAAGTTGCGCAGGGATGAAGCCAACGGCGAGTAAAGGGGGGGGGGGGGGGGCTGGTGTTTGCAAAATTTTTCACCTACTCTTTTCCCCCGAAAAATTAAACGCAATGAACACTATATGAACACGCAACACCTGAAACACACGCCTCTCATCTTCCACTGAAGAAGCTCTCGCTTGTCGTGGGTGCCCCCTCACCCTGCAGAAAAATAGGAGTAGCGGATTAGGAAACGTGTTGGGTGTGCTATAGGGGTTAAGGGGGGTTGGGTACAGTGATTTGGACGTAATTCGAGCGAACAACAGGAAGACCGAAAGACTCGTATGCATGCGGCCAATGGTGTGGCCCTTTCCACTCGTCTATATATTAGCCCACCGTATGCCGCGGGCCCAATGGGCACAAACAGCGGCTCTAGGAACCGTGCGTGTAAGGCCAGTCCTTGCGTTGTTTGCGCAGGATGTGTTTGGCGCGGACGAAGATTGGAGAGAGCGGGGGAGGAGAAGAATTCCTGCCGGACCCGAAATGAGGAGGGCGAGGGTACACTGCTCGTTGCGCGCGACCAACGCGATTGAACAGCCGCTGTTTTGACGACGCGCCGCCGACGTAGCGCTTGCGAGGAACAAACAACGAGGCCGGGTCATCGACATTCAAGCGAGAAGTGCGACGATGAATCGGGTTCAGTGAATCGTTTGGGATGATTCAGTGGGGAACAGGCGCTGGGCCGGCTGTCATTCCTGCCAGTTCGCGTGTGTTCTTCGGCGATTTTCAAAAGCAAATAATCAAGTAATTGATCAGTTTGTAAACAATAGAGGTTAAAAAATGAACACCACTTGCTTGAAAGCCCATCAGGAGAGATGAAGAACAAGAAGGATGGAAACTCTAATTCACCGACTGAGGCTAGGCACCGCATACACAAAACATTTTTTGCACAGAATCGGCAGAGCTGAAACTCCCGAATGCGAATGTGGATTTATAGATGAAGACGTCTGTCACCTTCTCATAGACTGTCCACATCATGACACGCCGAGACGTCGTCTTAAGTCCGAACTGTTCGCATTGGATCGCAGACCATTTAGCATGAAAAAACTTCTGGGCCCGTGGCCAACTGGAGTTTTACAGTCCCACGCTTTAAAAGCATTAACACGTTTTTTACAAGACAGTGGGATTGCTGACAAGTATTAACAAAGAAGAAACTTTCATTTGTAACACATGTACTTATTATGTACAGTATCATGTGACACCCATCACGTGTGTGTTGTGAAATGAATGACGTATCGACTATTATGTACATACGAGCGAATGCATCTTTATAAGGACCAGACGTGTGCTTTGCTGTTTTGTGCTGGTGGACCGAATATTAACGAGGGACATTTCCAGAGACTTCTTACATTGACTTTCGAACATTTACTTAGCATTGTGATATGTGCGTATAAGTGTGTCTTTGCATATCTGTGCCCGAGTTTTCTAATTTCCATGCACTGCTTTGTGTGTTTTGCTTTAAGATACGTGTTCAAGTTTCAATCAACAGCTAAGGAGTAGCCGGCGCCATAATGGTGCGCTAATATCTCCTTATATATCATATCAATGAAAAAAAGAAAGAAAACTCCCAGGGTCCCTTATGTTTTCTGCAACGATAATTTGCAGGCGAAGGCCATCTTCTGTTTCTTCACAATTGATGCGGTCATCGTTTCCCGCAGCCCTAAGAGAGCACTGCCCCCGTAGTTGTTCTGCACAGCATCCAAGATCGAAGGCTTTGTTTTTCACTGCCTCCGTAATCGCTTCCACTTTGATCGAGCGACGATGTCACGTGGTCACGTCACCACGTGGCGTCACGATATGCGACGGCGTAGCGACCAGTGACGTCGCAGGACACTATGCAAGCTTGTGACGTCAATGACAAGTCGGCGAAAAAATTGAAACTCACTCAGACTCACTCAGCAAAGATACTTTGCTCTGATGGCACACTCGAACTAGATTCCCTAACACTCGGATTCACGGCTTCGCTTGAGTCGGAATTAATTGATTGATTTGTGGGGTTTAACGTCCCAAAACCACCATTTGATTATGAGAGACGCCGTAGTGGAGGGCTCCGGAAATTTTGACCACCTAGTGTTCTTTAACGTACACCCAAGAGTGAGTCGGAGTTAATGGATTCATAAGTACGTTTGTATAAAATTACTTTTTTAATCACGGTGCCCATTTTCGTCATATCCTCGGTGCTCTACGATGAGCCTTTTGATCTTGCAACTTGAACTGCGAGTTATCAGTGGTTTCGATCCAGTAAGGAAATTTGTATGATATACGCGACAAACTGGAGAAATTTTTATGAAGAGCTTCCCGTGAGAAAGCTCATTGGAGCAGGTCATGACACCCCTCCTAGCCTAAATAACGTCTCTGATCAATAGATATTGAAGCGGCACATGAATACTTGTGGATAAACATGAGCATAAACGCGAGCCGATATGAGGCTTATAGTAAGGTTGAAAAAGAGTATGTAGCGCCATATATTAGCAATATAATGTGAAGTTCACTCGAACTAACTCAAGAAATATATTTTGCACTCAGGACACACTCAGACTCACATTACCCAATATTTTCCTTGACCGGACTCGCTCAAGTGAACTCACGCAGGCTATAGATCACCAAAATATTACTGACCCAGACTCAGACTCAGGATCACGGCCCCATCTGAGCCTGAGAGAGTCATGTAAAGAAGGTTCCATGTAGGTTGAGGACAATGGAGCGAGCGATGGAAAGGACAATGATAGATGTTAAGAGATAGGAAGAGAGCAGTGTGCTGCAGGGAACAAACGGGGGTTCAGGATATCATAGTTGAAATCAGGAAGAAGAAATGGGCATTGGTCAGGCATGTAGCGCGTAATCAGTATAACTACTCGTCATTAAGGGTCATCGAATGAATTCCATCGAAAGAGAAACACGTGCGAGTGAGACAAAAGATTGGGTGGGCCGATGAAATCAAGAAGTTTCCCTGCATAACGTAGCAGCAAAAAGCAAAGGACCGGGTTGATTGGCGGAACATGAGATAGTTCTTTGCCCTGCAGTTGGCGTTGTCAGGCTGTTTGTTACTATGATGATGATGATGATGACGACGATGATGATGACGATGATGATGATGATGAGTAGATTCACGAGTGTGTTTGCCAACGCGTCGACGTCTTGTTTCAATCATCACAGTGATCAAATGTTCGCTTTTTTATGAGACAGCTAATGGTTACGCCCTAATGAAGGAATGGTAGATAGCTTAATCGGGTAATCCACTTCACTGCCCGGCATTTGGGTGGAGGAAGAAGAGGATAAATCGAGAGCAGCACACCCATTCTTCAACTTTAGCAGGGTTAAACTACAAATGGAAACAAAAGCGAAGCTCGAAACTTTTAATGAGCCCATAGACATACGTGAAACCGAAAACCCGTTTAAGTGGGTCACCCCTTAAAAACGTGCTATATGTCTAAGCGTTTGTCTGAGAACGTTTGCGAACAACGTTTGTGAATAAAGCATGAAACAATTGAGCTAAACAAGGGAACGTGTTCCACGTATGATCATGCGGACTTTTCTTACAGTTCTAAACGAACGACAGCGGGATATATGGGGGTCGCTCTAGAGTTCTTCTTCGTGCAGGGCACCCACGAAAACGACCACCCCACAGGCTTGTCCTGTACGGCGAGCTGGTTCACAGATATAGCAAGGATGAAATGAATTAACTGGTAACGTAATGTGTAAGAACGAAGGAAGGAACCTGAAAGACAGACAGGAAAGAGCCCAGACAGGAAAATGGCTCCTTTACAGCCTGTCTTGCTTCTTGCCTCACTCTGGTTTGCGCAGTACGCAACCAGTTCGCTATGAACCAACCAGCCTGCAAGAAGGCTTTCTCGGTTAATATTAGATGAACGCAGTTTCTCGGTCAGTACAGGTCGCCGTGGGAAAGCATTGTTACTTGCGTTTTCTGGAGAATAGTCAGTGGAGTGGTCAGACAGACAGAGAAAGAGTGAGAGAGAATAAAATGAGGGGAAGGCAGGAAAGTTAACCAGGAATTGGAGCATCTGGTTTGCTACCCTGCACTAAGGGAAGGGAGAACGGGGAATAAAGATCGGAAAGAAAGCGAAAAGCGAAATAGACGGGCAAAAGAGAAAAGAAAAAAAAGTGAGCGGCGATGATGTAGCCTATTTAATAGGCCACAACCACGCAAAAAGTTCAATAAGGCTTTCACTGAATTTCTGTGCGAAGACAGATTGTGCCGCCTTTCAAGCAAGTGCTCAGACATCGACAGAACTGGCTCACGAGCTCAGCTTTCTCCCGATCTTTCCTCAAGAAAAAAAATTGGTGCAATATTTAATGAATGAATATCCGAAGAAAGAAAGAATGCGTATTTGTATGGAACACTGATCGATCTGTATTCACAGCTATATGTTTTTTTCTGACGTTTAGTATAACAGAACTGACCAACGTAAAAAAGACAAACAAACGAATGTTTACGTGTCAGTAAATGTTCCTTTATACAGAGTTTTGGTATTTATATGGATCCTTCAGTTGGAGATCTGTATATATTTACAAATGACAGCTTGTGGATTTGGTAATAACTCTTTCGTTAACACGCCTATTCAAATCGATCACCAGTGATCGAAGCACCGGATCACCGATTTTGGCGTGTTGAACTTGTACCTCATGCGGCTAGCACCTTCTAGTAGTTAGTCCAGCCACTCAACCTTCAGAATCAATTTTAATTTGCCCATTTCGGCAATGTAGTGATTTTTGACAGACTTTTGCGCGAACCAATATGCGTGTGTTGTTGGAAAAATGCACCAGGCTGACGAACCTGAAAGAAGTGCTTGCCCCTTGTGATTATGCTAAAGTTAGAGTAATACAAGAGTCCCGTAGTGAAAATAACCTTTACAAGCCAAATATAAAACTAAAGTGTCAGCATCCCAACTTGACAGTGTTGAGCAGTAATAATTGCCAGAAATTTATGCCAGCAATTCAATGGAGATCTGTCGCTAGTAGTCCGAGAAAATTCGTTCTACAAAAGAAATTACCGCAAATTAGCCGCATGCGTTAGGTGCACATGTAGCTTTCTCAGCCGGTTTCTACTAGTTTTGGTTTCACTTGTATTGTTATATCAGGCACAGAGTCTCATCTAGTGTCACTAGTCGCTCTTTGACAGCGTCGCCACGTGCCCATGCTGCAAAAAACTTGCTTCTTCTGACGAGAACCAAAATAAAAAAAAGCTTCTCCTAACAAGAAGGCGACAATCAGAGCACATCTTGGCCCTTCTCGAATCTTTTTGGAACTGCACGCTACATTGTCCTTTTTTTTAGTATAATGTGCAACAAAATGCTAAGAAATTTGCTTAGATGCATATATAGGAACGCCAAACTATGCGGAGTGAGGTGGCTTATGGAAAGAGGTGACGCTAGACAAAATATCGAAGTTCATTACACGTTTGATGTATAGAGGTGTTATTCACATCACAGGCATCCATTTAAACTGAAACACCTGCAGGTCTCTATCGCAAAACAAAAACAAAAAAGAACAGAGAAAAGTGTGAGATTTCCCTGGTCTTCCGCAAAACCAAGCAATGCTTCACCTCGTTGTACCAGCAATGAAGCAGCAACTCAGTTCTGATTCTCTTGTCTATGGGAATAGAAACACATTGTACAGCATTTATTATTTTTCTCCTGGGTTATTTACGTTCAAAATGTACCTTCTAAAATTTCCTTCTTCCGAGTGTTCTTGCATATTTAAAGAATTTTATTGCACTCTTTGCCAGCTGACAACCAAAAATTACACATGTGTCAGATTTTTATTGATTCCAAATATTTTCTTGCTCTACAACATATATATTTTTTGGGAAGAGCATTTCATTGTTCAAAATTTAGTATGCTGCAATGCTTGCTGGGGTACTACTTTTCAAACTAACAAAAGTGATCTTGAACGATCTGTGATAGATTTCATTCAAAAACTATTGCGGGCGCCAGCAATAACGAAATGTGTGGCCACGCATATTCAAAACCCGATTTCTTTCACTTGCAATGAGATAATCGAACGGGACGGCCATACTCACCGCTATCAGTGTACAGCGGATGTTACTCGCTTATACTCCACGTGTTCATTTCGCTGTGCACAAGCTAGTCCTACGAATAACTAGACCCTTATTGGTTTGACGATAATAGTTTGGTTGGTGAATCTCCCCCGTCACAACCTTGTGACAGCCTCGCTGAAGCTTTGTGCAAAAACGTTTGTGTCCGCACAGTCCGGCGGACGCGTGGGTAGCCTTCTTGCAGATTACGAGAATCCATTGCAGTGGAATCATGTGTCCGATAGTTGAACAACGTCGTTACAAAACAACCTATATATATTCGAAAGTACTGCTCAACCGTCACCCCGCCCGTACCATGTTGTCCGTGTGGTCATGCTTACGCTACATATTCGCCTCAGTCAAGTTTCTGAAGGCTGCATTCCCAGAGAAGCCTACTTCTTGGCCTACCCAAAAAGTATGGTAAAAATAAACTGAATCTTTACATACTAAATTATGGGGTAGTACAGCAGAGAAGTCGACAAGCTATTCTGGACAGTTGGAGCTGTGGTCGGAACACGCGGCCTAACAGTAAACAAGTGACTTCAAAAAGCGAAATTTTTAAAAAAAAGCTTAAAGTTCTAAAAGCACCTAAAAATTAGTATAACACAACCACCTCGCGGCATGCGAAGCAGTCTATACTGACCTAAACTTCGATAAGAAGTCGGTGGCGCACGCAGCAGTTCGCCAGTGCCTCCGAGATCTAAGTGATTTCAGAAGACGCGCACGAGAAACAGCACAGTCGTACTGAATTGCGCGTGAAGTGTGACTGCCGCTGGTGTGTTTAAAACTACAAAATACAAAATGGTTGTATCTCGTTTGTTTTGAAGACACTGAGTTTATACTGCATAACTCAGCCAACACCCAAGCGAACACCCATTCATAATTTAAGGTCGCCACGGGCATCTCAAATTCGCCAATTTGGCGAAAAGTAGCCACCAGTGGCAACCCTGCCCGCAGCTATGGTGGCAAATAAAGAGGCACCGACTCCTCGACGCGATGACAGCCGAGCTTCATATATTTTTAGACGGACCTTACGCACGAACGACCGTCAGGTATGCGTGGAGTGTAGCCATGCCCGTTTCAGTCGGGAGGCATTCGTTTCACCGGCGGAGTCAAACGAAAGCGAGTGAGCGGGAAAGCATGCGATGAGAGTGAGCGAGAGTCGTTGTCGCCCTGCCGCCCCGTTGTGTGGACATGGAGGTCGTCGTCCGGCTTCCTTGTTTGTTTCGATCTCGCTTGCACCAAGACGCGTTCGTGGCGGCATTTCCTCCCGACCTCCTCTCTACCGGACCCTCCTCCTTCATTGGCCAACAACTTCCCTCGTCGCCCTGTCCGGCAAGCAGCGGCTGCTGTTGTGACTGTAGCCAAGACCTTGTCTTTTATCATCGCTGCCGTGTCTCATCTATAGGGTCGCGTGCCCCGGCTGAAAACAACCCGCTGATTTAGACAGCCGCATGCGAGGGCTGTCAGCTGCTGCCACCTGGTCAGTGCACCGCGAAGCACCGTGTTCGGAGAAGCTGTGATTTGACGTGACCGTTTCATCTGGAGTGGGGTGAAATTCGTACCCGGGATGTTGTCACGTGCGGTTTGAATGGTCTTTAGCTATCATCTTTACACCTGTTGTACATGGTAACGGAGATTGCTTGCAAATTTCATTCAAAACTGATTCGAAAATGTTCGCCTCGGATATTATTTGCGCCTTTAAAGTTGGTTGCACGTACTTGTCGTCCTGTCCAACTTGGAGTTAATGTGTCCAGCGTGCAGTAGCCACCACTGTAGAAACTACAGCCAAGCCAAGCCCGGTGTCCTCTTGTCTTTTATCCTTATCGCCAAGTTGGTCATAGGGTCGGGTGCCCCCGGTGAAAAGAACCCGTTAATTTAGACAACGGCTTACGCGAAGCTTTGACAGTGCTCTGACAAGCTGTTATTCGACGCACCTGTGGCGTTGCGTGATAGACTTTTCGCCACCAGGATGCTGCTAGGTGTAGTTTGACGCAGCTATGTATATTCTTCTTAGATCTCATTTTCGTCGTACGTAGGGTTGCTCACAGTTTTCATTCGAAGTTGAATTGAAAATTGCTGCTCAGAAGCTCCGTTTCTATACAAGGATTTTGTAATTGTATTGTGTATTGTATCTTTATAGCGCTTGCGTCAACTTGATCGGTAGGCGTATGTGCTGTCACAATCGAAGATATAAACAATCGAACTAATTAAAATTACATAGTATAGAAATTTAATTTCTGCCTGTGATGCACCGCCAACGCAACCCGTATACTCCACCACACCTTCCTATGCATTTAATCAAATAAACATCTTACAACGCAGCAGATCTCGGAATTGTTACACAATCGTGGCGAGAATGCTGTAGGCCCGTGTGCTCAGATTTGGGTGCTCGTTAAAGAACCCCAGGAGCTCGACATTTCCGGAGCCCTCCACTGCGGCGTCTCTCATAATCATATGGTGGTTTTGGGACGTTAAACCTACATGAGTGTGCTGGCTTTGGAATGTAACTGTGGCTTGAGGAAGTTAAACTGTTTATTTATTCATTCATATTACCGAAAACGCCTCCTGGCAATTACAGTGGCAGCGACATTACTCGTTTGCGTAATCATATATAAGATATTGTATATAAAAATAAACTAGGAAAGCGGTGATATGCCTGAGGTGTCTCGGTGTCCCTCAAACTATGTGCTAAGCTTTCATGTACAATGTTTAAATAAGTTTACTAAAGAAATAAATAAACCTAAAAAATGCGTTTCTGCAGCGCCTCGAGTCATAATTGTCGGTACGTGTCGGTATGCTTGAATGGTGTTATGAATAAATTGAAGCAGAATTTCCCAGTATTTGTTGCTCACGAGAAAGCCTCTTGAATGAACAGGCACAAAGGTGACCTCTAGGTGAGTAGCACAACTATAAAACTCAACTGAGTCCATCAAGATCCTTTGTTTGATGCTTGCTGGTCGTGGTAGCCTTTGCATGCGTTGGCGGTAGGCGTGAAAACATGTAGCCGTGGCCAGATATCAGAGCACCTCACGAAATCACAATATTTCTGAAACGTCGTAATGTCTCGTTACACAGATACTGAAAGACAATGTGATAAGTAACTTCTACAATTTCTCATATTGTACAAGTCACGTTCCATGACTACGGATATTCTTCAAACTCGCGAAGTTGGAGAAGAGAGATCAGCCCACCACATACGAGGAGGATCGCACAGCATTTCAAGCTGAGCATGCAGGTAGCTTCAGCCCCCTCCGCGCAGAAAGTTGCGCACAGCCTTGGTGAAAAGACACTGAGACTTCCAGACGGACGTGCACTCAAATTTGGCTTTATTTCCCAAAAATTATTCGGATACTTACACTAGCAGCTCGTGCCCCCTTGTGAGCAGGTAGCTAATTTAGAGCGCTTGTTCTGGCGATGCTCTTCATTACTTGGCAGCGATCAAACCAACTAAGCCATGTGGTTCTCCCTTATGAGAAGCCCGAACAATGGGAATCAGCTTTGGGCCGAACCAACAATGTGGTGTTCAAGCTTACCCAGCCTGTCACAAATTGGAAGATGCCTACTGCATTCCAGTAGCGTATCTTAATACTATTTACAAAGTCTGAGTAACCACAAAAAACTCAAAACTACGCTAAAAATCTTTTCTGCGCCACTTTACAACTTGCTTAGGTGGAGATGGACTTGTCGAAGAGTATGCAGACCGAGATTGACTTACCGGATACGGCGAAGTAAACAAAGCGTTCCACTTGGCCCGGTGATGCTACCCTCCATTTCAATAATTTGCGCACAGAACATACCCTGAGATTTAAAACACCATGCATGCAGCATCTGTGAGGTTCATCTTTACGAAGTCCACGCAAATAGGACGGAGCATCACAAAAAAAGGACCCTGTACAGGCTCTGCTTAAGAACTGAAATTTAATGCATCAAAAAAAAAAAAGAACACACACGTGGATGCGCAGAAAAAAACTAGGTGATGTCAGAATGTCAGAGAAATGGTTCA